>NW_026055541.1:0-167206 GCF_023757995.1 Alternaria metachromatica
CCCTAACCCTAACCCTAACCCTAACCCTAACCCTAACCCTAACCCTAACCCTAACCCCTAACCCTAAGCCTATTATTACCTAGTACTCTATACAATATATATAGTTTACTTTATACTATAAGTAAAGAGTAATATACAAAATATTGTATAATTTTAAAATTATTAAAATTATATTAGAATATACTCTCTATATTATATAAATAGTATAGACTAGAGTTAGTTTATACACGTAACTACACTAGCTTAATATAGACTAGCGTACCTACTAGCTACTTATTCTTCTATTATAATATCTTTCTTTTTCTTCTCTTCTCTTTCTCTTTTCTTACTTCTCTATCTTTTTAGTAGAATATTATATTTTTTTTTCTACTTTTCTTAACTTTGTCTTTAATTCTCTTTAAACTACAAGAACTATATTAGCTATATATTCTAATAATACATATATTCTTTTCTTATACCTATTAGTTACTCTAAGCCTTTGTATATTACTTTAGCAATATTTAATTACTTATCTATATAAACTATACTATTAAGAATACGTTAAATAAGATATTAAATACAAGACTATAGAAGAAAGTAGTTTCTTATATAATATAGAGCAATAACAACTTGTATAGAAGTAAGACTACGCTATATTAGATAATAAAAAAGTTTAGCAACACTACTATAATAATACTACTCGCAATAGAGAGAAGAATAGTAATTCTAAGATATTAATATATAAAGAGGTTAAGCGCACGTATTTATATATAGATAAAAGCAAGTTAATTATAGTAGACTAGTATAAAATACGTCTTAAATAGTAAGATACAAACCTATAAATAGCTAGAGAACTTAACATTTAAAATAATAATAAGCGCTAGTAACTTCTTAATTATAGTTATAGTAAACAAGAAGGTTCTACACTACAAGATAATAACGTATAGTAATACTACTATAATTTAATCTATTAATTTCTAGTAGAATACTATTACCTAATAATAGTATCTATATACAATAATTAGAGGCACGTATTAGAGGCGGAAAAGTTAGAGGCACTATATACATAGAGTATAAGTTCTAAAGAATAACGTTAGAGAATAGAGAGAGTAAAGATATTATATAAGTAAGGTATAAAGTAATATAGCTATTAGGTTTCTAGAGAAATCTAACTATATACTAGCCTACGTGCTATTATACGTAAGTTCTAATTTGCTATATAAGCTAATAGGTAAGTATAGGTATACTCTAAGCTAGTATTAACTAGGTTATTATATGCTATTTAAGTAGAGAATAAAATTCTTACTTTTGTATAGTTAATAGACTATCTACTCTCTAACACTATATTATCTTTATTCTAGTATAGACTAACTATTATAGAATCTCTTTTATCTAAGATATACGTAGTTAGAGTTAAGAGTCTTGTCTCTTTTAATATACGCTGTACTACTAGTTTTCTTATCTTTATTATCTTTCTTCTCTTTACTATACTCTTCTTTGTTATTATTAGAACTCTCTTTAGTATTATTATTATTGTCTCTATACTTTATATTCTTGCGCAACCTATAGCAAATAGATAAGATAACTTAACCTTGTAGATTTTCTCTAGAATACTTTCTATTTATAATAATAGTACTAGAGATAGCTCTACTATTCTATGTCTTATTAGATAGTAACGCCTCTATTAACTTCTTATTACTAGTTTCTAGAAGCTTCTCTATAAGAGTAGTAGCTTTATTAGACTTAGTATACTTTAACTAGTAATCTTATTCTATAACTATCTCTCTAACTATTATATATTAGTAAGTATTATAAAAGAGTAGAGTTTTAATATACTTACTTTCTAGCCTGCAATATTATTAAGTCTTACTCTACTACCTAGCGTCTTTGCCTTATAGCTATTCTTACTACTAATTATCTTAGTCTCTATAATCTACCTAAGTTAGTATTTTAGTACTCTGCATTAGTATATAGGCTACCTACCTAGTCTTCTATAAATTATGCTTTTATGCCTTAAAAAAAGTATTCTACACTTTTGTACGTAGTGCTCTTATAGTTAAAAGAGACCTTATATATAGCTAACATCTACTTATTACCTAGACTATTACTGCTAGGTCTAAAGAAAAAGTAGTTTTTACTTTAAGCCTAAGCTACCTTCTGTAGTGTTATAGTAGTGCTTAATAGGTTCGCTATAGTAGTTGTAGAGATAAACGTAGTTAAGTTATTAGTAGGTAGTATTATTAATACTAATAAAGCTTTGCAATAAAAAGAGTAAAGAAAGAGAAGAAAAGAGGGTTCTATAAGAATAATATATATATACTAGCCTTAGCGTCTAGCTTGTACACTAGCTACTTATTACGTAAATAGTAATATACGTAAATATGTTCTTAGCAAATAGTACCTCTACTACTTAACTTTACGTTACGTGTATAGACTTTACTATATAAGTGTAAATATAAATTGCATTTAAAATAGAATTAAATCTAGGTCTTACTATCTTAAATAATCTTACTAGATACTATTTAACTAATTCTTCTTTTAAGCACTATCTATATAACTAGAGATAATTAATAGGCCTTTTTTAGATAACCTATTTATTGTTCTTCTTAGCCTTCTTACTTTTCTTATAGGTACTCTCTTTATTATTAAACTTAGTAACGCTATAGTTATCTTTAGCTTTAGTATCTTACTCTACTTCTTTCTATACCTAATTACCTTTAGCGTAGTCTACGTTATCTATAATATCTACGTTATCTTTAGAAAGTATAAACTTATTAGAGAGAGCTTTAGACTTTATACAACTTTAGTGTAGAAGATTATAAAGCTACTACTTATTAATCTTAGAGACATTACTAGTATAACTATTAATATTATTTATAAGGTTTAAGAAGATAGTACTAGACTATTTACTACTATAGGTTGTAGGCTTAACGTTGTTGCTAGCGTTATTCTTAGTGCGCTTAATCTAAGCACTCTAACTACTAGTCTTAGCATCTCTACTACGCTTCTTACTACTAGCACTAGATAGCTAAATCTTATTAGAGCTAGAAGAGACTAGTTTCTTAATAGAGAGGTAGATAAAAACTAGATAGAGAGCCTTAATAGGTATCTGCAAAGTAGTAGAGGTCTAGTTCTAGCTATTAGACTTCTTCTTAGTATTAACCTTTAACTTTACTATTATCTAGTTATTTACACCTAAGCTAGGCGTAGTCTTAATAGTAGTAGGTTTAGCAGAGGTAGCTCTAGAGGCAGAAGTCTTAGTAGAGATAGTCTTACTAGTAGCAGCCTTAAGCTTATATAGATTAAGAAAAAAAAAGTTAGTACCTCTAGTATCTAAGTCGCCTAGTTAGCTTATTTTTCTACCTACGTATAATATTATACTTACTCTTGTTATTAGCGTAGTTTGCGCTTACTATTAAAGCTTTTACTATAGTAACCTTAACCTCTAAAGAGTATATAGTAAGAATATAAACTATAGTCTTAAATGTAGAATTATCTCTAGACGTATTGCAAGAGAACGCTGCTTTAACTAATATATATATTAGTTCTAATTATGCTATACACTAAGTTAGGTAAATATAGGTACTACGCGTCTAGCACATTACACTATAATATAAGACTAGAATTATCTAGTTTCTTATAACGTGCTACGCGTCTAACACATAGCTACTTGTATATAAGACTAGTATTATATAGTTTCTTATATAGGCTCTAAGTAACTTCTATTATATATATTTACTATCTAGGCGTATAATAAACTATATACAAAATAGCGCAGAATTCTAGTTTTAAGAGAAGTACTTATAGATTTAAAGTATTATAACTAAGAAGCTGTTTAATAGCTAGTTTAGTGCACTAATAGTAAACTTACTTAATATAGCTATAGTTAAGTCTATATTAGAGAGTAGTGCTAATAGTAGTTATAAGATTTATAAAGTAGTTACTATTATAGTTAAATAATAATAGTAGTAGAGTAGAATTTAATAAGAGTGTAGAGTAGAGAGAAAGAAAGAGAGAGAGAAGAGAATAACAAGAAGGCTATTAATATGCTAAGGCGCTAGTGCTTTTATACTTATATAACTATTTATTTACTATTATAAAAGTAATACGTGCGTAGTTTTACTTTACTAGTATGTTTTAGAATATAAAGAGTAGGTACTAGCTAGGTAACTACGTATATAACGTACTACGTAACTATATAGAGAATATTTATACTTATATAAATTTACTTAGGTAGACTATAAAGAGGTAGCCTAGAATTTACTAACACTCTATAAGTAAATACACTTAACTAGAAGTTTAACTTTAGATTTTACTATCTTATTATATAACTATAGAATTAACTATATAAACTACAACCTCTTCTAAAATTTTACTACTATTTCTCTATTTCTTAAAATTTTACTACTATCTCTTAAAATCCTGCTACTATACTAATAGCTAAAGTTATAGTTATTAGCACTATCTAAGACTATATTAATATTATAACTCTTTTCTATCTCTACGTCTTTATTTTCTATCTACTTATTCTTCTTTCTTAGCTTAATAACTCTTTATAAAGGCTTTATTTTAGCTTCTCTATATACCTAAGAGCTAAAGTTTATCTTTTTAGTAGCCTTTGCGTAGATATTCTTAATCTTCTTAGTCTTCTTCTTATTAGACCTAAACTCTACTGCTTAGAGGCGCTTATACTGCGCCTTCTTATATTAAAGCTACTTATTCTCTACAGCCTAGAGAAGTAGATTAGCTTAGTAGTTAACTTCTATATCTTAGACTCTTAACTTATTAAAGTATTAGTAGACTAGTAGGCCTAGTAGGCTAATTTCTAGGTTATTAAAATTAGTACCTATAAGAGCCTAATTGCTTTTAATCTCTAGGTTCTTCTTTAGTGTATTACGCGCTAGAAGCTTTAACTCTACCTTCTAGTACAGGTTCTTTCTAACTAATATACTACTGTTTTCTTCTATAGTAGAGCTATAGAGAATAACTATAGTTACGTTATAGAGTGTAAGTAGAAAGTTAGTTAGAGATAGCTTCTTATACTAGTTAAGTATATAGGCGTAGTCTAGGTTTAACTTATATATAATCTCTCTACCTTTAGTTAAGTAGAAGCTCTTTAGCGCTTTTGCTAATATTCTATTACTTTTATTATCTTCTTTATTATCTAATATTTTAAAAACTTAGATAAGCTTCTCTATATTAATATTTACAGCAACTACTAGAAGTTATTACTTAATTACCTTTATTAAGGTTATTACGTTAAATAAGTATAGGTTAAATACCTTAGTAATAACATAATAGTTCTCTTGCCTAATATAGATAACATAGCTATAGTATTAATAGTAGATAGTATCTAACGTAGCTAGTTCTAGAAAGATACACTTATTATATAC
Source organism: Alternaria metachromatica (assembly GCF_023757995.1). Lineage (NCBI taxonomy): Eukaryota > Fungi > Ascomycota > Dothideomycetes > Pleosporales > Pleosporaceae > Alternaria > Alternaria metachromatica. Next base: position 5,373 of record NW_026055541.1, read on the forward strand.
TACCTAATAGTTTATTTCTATACTCTTATTTTAAGATATACATAACACCTTAATCTTCTTATTATAGTTCTCTAGTAATAGTCTACTACTATAGTACTTAGCTAGTAGCTTCTAAAACGTTTTAATAATCTTACTCTAAGTAGATAAAGAGTAGCGCGACAACAAGGCCTATAATTAAATATCTATAAGGTTTAAGATTAAGTTTATAATTTCTTATTTAGTTAGATAACTATACTAGATAATAACTTTCTTACTATAATAGGTTACCTAGTCTATAAGTAACGTAAGTATAACGTAAATTCTCTCTAATTAGGCTATAAAGTAGTAGAAAATAATACTAGCAGAATAATTAGGTATAGTGTAGATACTGCTCTTGTGCTCTATTAGAAACAGGCTCTAATAGCTATTACTACACACACTAGTAATATAGATATTTACTAGTAGCTTCTATAAGTAGTTAAGATACTTATTATTATTATATAGAGTATAGTATTTCTTATTAATTTCTACATTATTCTTTATATTATAGATTATATCTATAAAGAATAGTAGATAGTAAAAAGACGCTAAGTTTAATATACGTTAATACTTACTATTTATAAGTAGGTTGTTATTATTAGGTAGCGTATTCTTATTCTAGTAATAGAGCTTTTTTATATAGGCTAGAGCCTTAGCGTTCTAAACCTCTTAGGTAATAGTTATATTAAGAATATTAATATAGATAGGTACACTAGGTAGTATAAGAGCCTACATAGAGTAAACGTTACTACTAGAATAAGTCTTATAGAATAACTAGTAAGTGTAGTAAATTAATAGGCTCTTTAGCGCTATTCTAATAATATAGCCTTACTAAACAGCGTCTTTATAGTAATTAAAGTAGGTACTATATATAGTAGTAGTACTTATAAAGAGCTTATTATAAGAGCTAGCGTTAACGTAGTAAGAGTTATTAATTAATCTATCTAGTATACCTTATTAAGCTTTCTTATTTAGCTCTAGGTTCTATATAACTTTAAGTATAGGCAAGAGCTTCTTCTCTCTCTATAGTACTAGAGTTATAGTTAATAGAATATAGAAGTTAGCTACTAGCTAGTAGATAGCGACCTAGATATTAATATTTTACTTTCTAATGTTATAAGCTTTATCTATAATAATAACATCTACGTAACTCTTAAGCAAACACTTCTAATTAGTAGATAGGTAAAACAACATACTTATAGTACTCTTAGTTATAACGTAGTTTAGACCTAGATAATTATAGGCGTAGTTAGTAGTAGCGCTAGGTCTATAGCGCGTAGTAAGCGTTTCTTTACTTATAATAATAATTATATTAGCTTTAATAATATTATTATTATTAAAGATTTTATAATAAAATGTAAGTAGGCTTATAAGAATCTTAACACTACTAGATAGTACGCTATCTTTCTTGCGATTACTATAGTATATATAGATTATAAAGTTTATAAAGAACTTTGCAGCGTTATTAGTAGTCTACTCTAGTAAATAGGTATCTATAACCTAGAACTTAATCTTAGGCAGGCAAGTTATTATATAGAAGAACAAACTAGTCTAGTTCTTACGTTCGCGGTAGTTATTTTAGTTAAACTAACATTTATTAATAAGCTATATTATTAGTTAGTAGAGTAACTTAACTATAATAGTCTAGGTAATTATAGGTAGAATAGAACGAGTAGAGTACTACGTGTGCAACTATAATATATAGTCTAATACTATAACTAGAGAAAGAGAGGAAGAATATAGGTAGTTCTTAGATTCTAATATATAAGCACCTAGCTTATTCTAGTTATTAGGCTAGATTTAGCTAGGTGCTTATAAAGAACACTAAGTAAATAGAATAGAGAATAACAAGAGAAAAGAAGAAGATTTACTTACTAACAAGATAGTACCTAACGCACTAATAGTTTTTCTAATACTAGTTACGTTTACGTAGATTTTGCTAGTTTTACCTATACTAGTTATAATATATTTTTAAGTAGCTATAGTATACTTATAGATAAAAAGAACCTATAGCTATAATAATAACCTTTTACTCTAACTAGATAGAGTAGAGTAAAACTAGTAGGTAATATGCAGCTTACTAAGCGCGTTATAGAAAGTTTTTATTAGAATTATACTTTTTATAAACGCACTTAATAATATAGCCTACTACTTATACTACTCTTTATTATCTATATTAATTAGTACTAACGTCTTATTTGCGTATATAGTAAGACTATCTTCTACTTTATATGTAATAGAGTTATAGATATCTACTAAATTCTACTCTTCTAGTATATTACTCTATTATATTAGACTCTATAGATAAGTGTAATATTATAAATATCTAGTTAGATAGTAGAGAAGTTTGTAGCGCTAAGCTGTAACGTAGTTAGCTAGAAATATACTACTAATAATAGTGTTTTTATTATTTACTAGGTTAATCTTTTTATTATTTATTATTACTAAATATTTCTTTAAAAAGATGTTAGTCTTAGCGATAACCTTTAGGTACTTATAGTAGGCCTTAGCAGCTATTAGATTAGACATATATAGCTCTTAGAGATAGTGTATAACTAATTCTAACGTGTTATTCTTTAGATTAATATAGTCTTAGTCTTTCTAATTAACCTCTGCGTTAATATCTACGTCTAAAAGATATTTACTTCTAATAATATACGCTGTACTATTTGCTTCTTAAATAAAGTATTACTAATAAGAGTTTAGTAGAGTGTTATTATCTATACTCTTACGTAAGTTAGCTATACTAGTTCTTATTAAAGCCTCTATATTATTATTATTAGACTCTTCTTTATTATTATTAGGCTCTTCTTTGTTATTATTAGGCTCTTCTTTAGCGTTATTATTAGGCTCTTCTTTAGCGTTAGTGTCTTACATCTTAATATTACTGCTTCTATCTTTTGCCTTACTCTTACTCTTAATATCTACCTTCTACTACTATACTACCTTCTTTAGTTTACGTAAATTTACCTTTAACCTATTCTTAGTAGCTTACTATACTTCTATATAATACTTGTTAAAGAGAAGATAAACTACATATACTTAGTTATTATGTAGGTAATATAGAATAGCGCTAAAAGTAAATAACATAGAATCTCTATTATTAAAGAGAATTCTACGTATAATATAAATAAAGTGCGCTATCTATTATAAAGAGCTCTAGCTATTTATATAGCTTACGTTAGCGTTAGTAATAGAGTTCTGTAAGTAGCTGTTCTTTAAAAGCGTATCTTCTAGCACTATAACTACTAATAAGAACTAGAGAAATATAGACTTATTATCTTCTAGAAGTCTAGTCTTAATATACCTCTATATGCCTGCTTAGGTAGTAGTAAATATAAGCTTAGCTTTGTTAATATAGGCCTTAAAAGCCTTCTTATTAGTATAACTAAAAAAAGGTATAAAACTCTAATAGAAATTGTATAGGCATCTTTCTTTAAACTTTTATAGTATAGTAATCTAGATCTAGATAAACGTAAACAAGAGATATATTAAACGCGTTGCTAATAGGTCTAGCGTGTTTATCTTATAGTTATAGAATGTATTATTAATAAAAGGCTACGTAAAGAAGCCTATAATTACTATCTATTTAGTTATAGTTATAGTCTAGAGTACTATATTAGTATGCGTCTATAGAGAGGCAGGTATTAATAGGCATATATATACTGTATTAGATACATAGTAGAAGCCTATAGAAATATCTAGTATAACTTTATTACGTAAAGTAGTTTCTAGTAGCTATATAATAAATTATAGTTAGCGTAGTGTATTAGAGAGCTAGGTAATTCTAGTTAATAACGTACTAGTGCTCTCTCTACTACAAGAATAAAGCTTAGTAAGAGTCTTCTAGATAATTCTAGTGTAGAAACTAGACTTAACTAAGTTCTAGTATAGCTACGTATTAAAGAAATTAGTTATAGGCTTAATAAATAACCTAGGCAATTAGCTCTAAACGCGTAGTAAATCTAAATTATAAAATCTATATTATAAACTCTACTAGCACTACCTCTAGCCTTCTTATAGTAGCCTATACTTAGTCTTAGTTCTCTTACTTATACTATAGCGTAGTAGATATTTCTAGCTATAGGCTATTCTATAGTTAGATTTTAAGTATTAGTAGTTTTTTAGTCTAATTTAGTTATCTAGTATTAGTTTAGATAGTTTCTACGTTAATATTATTATATTACGTAGAGTAAATAAGAGAGAGAAGATGTAAGAGAGTAGAATTGTAAAAGACGTTACCTTTACTACCTCTAGGTCTTAGCGCGCTAGTATAGTGCTAGGCTTTAATCTTACCTAATTAGGCTAGAATAGATTATATAATTGCGTTTATTGTTACGTGTTTCTCTTTTTACTTAGTATTAGCTTGCTCTATTATGTTTTTATAAAACTAGATTTATCTACTCTCTTATAGGTGTATATATAAACTAGATTATCTTATATTAGGCTTTTAGTTTATATCTATTCTACTTATAGAGTTCTAGCGATTTATAGGTAGTAGACTTCTATAGTATTAGAGGTTGCGCAGGTTACCTTAAGCAACGTCTTAGAGATTATTACACTAGTAGTAAAGGTTTTAAAGTATATATATAGAATTATCTAGTCTCTTATAGAGGCTCTATAAACACTTTATTTTATAAGTTTTTATTATCTATAGATAAGAGCGTGTTAGGCCTATAACTATAAAGAAAGAATATCTATGTAATCTAGTTAACTTTAAGTACTAGTTAATTAGCTTTAAAGTTATCTTTATATAGCTCTATATATATAAAATAGTTACGTATATCTACGTCTTTATCTCTATTAAATATTAGTTGTATCTTTTTAATTCTTTCTTTCTATTACACGTAGGTATTAGAATATTTTAACTATAGTATAATAAAGGTATCTAGAATTGCATTTCTATTAATATATAGAACACTCTTATCTAGTATCTATAGTATCTAACTAGTTCTATTAGAGCTTTATTAAAGGTAGTAGTTATATAGTATAAGGTAGAACTAATATATGCCTTTACTAAACCCCTCTCTTATCTTTGTTCTGCGCTAGTTATTAATAAGCTTTCTAATAAACCTATAATTATATAAGGTATAGTTATAATTAAAGAAACGTTTTTCTATAAAGTATACTACGTAATAATTTATCTAAAAATTTTGTGTAGTAGAAAGCTCTTTAAAGAAGATTTTGCTACGTTTAGTAATTTTATTACTATACGTGTTAGCGTAGAAGTTAAGTTACTAGTTCTATTTTACTAATATATAAAATACGTCTAGCTTCTATCTAGTAGAAAAAGAGAATAGTATTAGTAGTAGTAGAGAGTTAACGTATCTTTTCTTGCAAGGTATTTTAACAAAGCCTATAGAAGTAGTAGAAGACTTTATAGACTATAGATAGTAATAAAAGAAAATATAGCTAAGTATAGAGCGTAATAATAGTATTCTATACACTAGAGAAGAAGCTATATTAAATTAGAGGGTGTATTACGCGTTAGATATAGAAAAAAACTATAGAGTTTAGTTCTATATAGAAATATAAACTATAGTTCTATCTAGCGTAGTAGTATTAAAGCTATCTTATAGTGCACGCTTACTATATTATATATATATATTGTAATACTCTTCTTTATCTCTATATATAAAGTAGGTTTTATTACTATTAAAGTACTGCGCAAGAACTTATTACCTATATATAGAATAAGCTGTATTAAGCTGTATAAACTAGTTAACTATAGCGTAGTAGTGTTATAGAGCTTTCTTATAATAAAAGTTAGGTAACTATACTAAGATAAGTACCTATACAAAACAGCGCTATCTATCTCTACCTCTACACTCTAGTTCTTACACTAGATTAATAAGATAGTTAGAAAGAGTTACCTATAGAACGCTATTAATATTAGAAATATAAATACTAACTAAGAACGTAGTTATTGTAATAAGCACGCCTATACTATAAGAAGAGAAGCTTATCTAAGAGGCCTTATAGTCTTCTATATCTATTTGCTTATAATATACTACGTAGTTTAACGCTATATCTAAATTATTTACTATTTTAATAAAGAGTACGTAGATAAAAAGCTTCTTAGCCTAGGTCGCTTTAGTTTAAATATAGCTAGTAAGAAATTTAGTCTCTTTACCTTCTATTATTATAAGGCAACGCACTTACTAAGCTAGGTTTATCTAATTAGTTAGTATACAAAAGAGAATAGTATCTATTAGTAGAGAAAGTAACTAGAAAAACTTAACTTTCTATTTAACTAGTATTGTCGCTAACAGAAAAGTAAGATAAACACTAAATCTTACTACTCTTTGTAATTTACCTAGGTAAAGTTAGTACGTGTAATTATTTAAAAGTATAAAATAAACCTTATCTAGCATAATACGCTCTAAGTTGCTATAACTATTTAGGCGTTGCACTATTTCTATAAAAGAGGGTTTAGTAAGTGCTTCTAGTATTACTAGAATAATAAACGTAGATTAGTTATAGTGTCTGTCTTTCTAAATACTAGTATAGATATAGTAGGCCTTATAGTGTATAGCAATGTCTTATTATAATACAGTAAGTAGAATAATAATAATACTCTACTAGTAGTTATAGTAATAGTAAGAAAGAAGAAATACTAGGCTTTTACCTACCTCTGTGCTAGCAATATACGTAATAATAGTATTACTACGTATAATAGCTTTAATAACGTCTTCTTGTTTTAGGCAAAATATAGCCTTTTTACTAAAGTTTTTATATAATAAGCCTTTATAGTTATACTAAATACGCTATTATAGGTTGTTAGTTAGAGTAGAAGGTAGCTAAGTAGAGTAGCTGTCTTTACTCTCTTACTTAAACTCTAAGGCAGAGTACTATTTAACAGAGACTTTAAATTAAGATTTTACGTATTTAAATTTTTTTTAAAATATAGTAATAATAGTCTAACTATAGATAGTAGTTTCTATTCTAGTAGAGTAGCCTACCTATATTTCGCGTTTCTCTATATCTATAGCACTTACTATTTTATTAATCTCTTCTAGCGTAAGCTTCTAGAGTATACGCTTATCTACGTTAAACTTCTATCTAAATATAATAATAAGATACTATATTATATTAATACTAATATAGCACTCTATCTACTTCTTAGTAATCTTAATAATAACACTAGACAGACGCTAGAAGTTAGTTAGTTACTAACTATCTTTGTTAGTCTAAAGAAGACTACTAGTAGCCTAGAGAAGATATAGTTCTTTAAAACTAGTTAGTGCTATATACTAGAGAAGAATATAGAAGAGTTAAATAAGCTAAAGATACTACACTAACAAGCTACTAATAGAGTAGAGAAGAAACTAATATATAATCTTAATAGTCTTGTCTATGTTATACTCTTTATAGTACTATAGTATAATAGTAATAAGTCTATTATATAAAAAGATATTACAAAGTTCTCTATTACCTAGATTTTTGTAGTATACACTAAGTAGTTCTATATCTTGCGCTAGCTAGCCGCTAGTAGTATATATAAAAGCAAGAAGAAAGTCTAGAAACTTCTAAACGCTATCTAAGTAAGCTTTAATCTAGGTAGCGTTCTAAGAATTATTAAGAAGAACGTTCTTACGCTAAGTGTAAATAGAGTCTAATAGTTATTTATAGATAAAGGCAGATTATAACGCTAAGATAGGTAATTTAGAATTAAATAGTCTAAATTCTATATTACAGTTGCTTAGGTTTTTAATAATATTATTCTATAGAATAGATAGCATAGACCTCTAGTCTAGTATAAGTGTAAGCTTACGTACAAGAGTAGTAGCCTCTTTATATACGTTATAGACTATAAACGTATACTTAGAAAGTGTTATATAGATACTATAAAGAGTTATAGTGTTACTATTCTAGTTTATAAAGGCGTTAAGGTTCTCTTTATATTAGAAGTAGCTTAGGTACTAAGTAGTGTTAATAAGCTAATACATAGAGGTTTAGTGCTTCTACGTTAGATAGTTATAGATCTAGTTTTTAAAAAGGTCTGCAGTATTCTAGTTACTATAATTATCTCTATAGCTTTAAGCTGTAATAGCCTTACTCTCTTAGGTTAATAAGTACATTTTACTCTTATTAACAGCACTATCTACGTTTGCTTCTTTCTATACTAGGTAAGGTATAGTAAATAATTCTCTAAACTTTTAAATGCTAGCTAGGTAAACTATCTTCTTTAGCGCGCTAATATCTATAGCAAAGTTATATACTTTACGCAGTCTCTAACACTTCTAAGAAATATATTAGAAGCTAGTAGTAATAACAAGTAGATGCTTAAACTTATTCTAGAGAGATATATATTTAATAAGAGTAAGCTAGAATTTATAGTATTATTATTCTAAGGCTTCTAGGTTAGTATAGTTATATCTTGCGTTAAGTAAGAAAAAGACTTTATAGTAGCTGTCTAGTTACTTAACTACGCGCTTCTACGCCTATTATTATATAGTAGATAGTATAAGCTAGCTAGAACTAGGCTTCTTAGACACTAGTACCTAGAATAAAAAGATAAAGATCTTTTATAGAGAAAGAGCGTATTAAAGTAACTTATTCTAGTACGCCTTAAGTAGGTATATAGGTATATATTGCTTATTCTCTTGTATTACATAGATATAGGCGTAGCGTAACACTTTAGTTATTAAATTCTACTAAGTACGTACTATACTCTTAATTATATTATATAGATAGAAGAGAGATAGCTTAGTTGCCTGCGTTAGCGTATTAGTTAAAGTATACGCCTTTTTCTAAGTCTATAGTAGTATCTTTAGAAAGCGTATATAGAATAGCTATAGACTAGTTTATATAGTTAGCGCTAAGAGTATAGCTGTAAGCTAGGCTTAATATTTTTTCTTTGCCTATACCTTTACTTTCTATAGTTATTCTTCTATATTATAGAGTGCGCTGTTATTATAACTTAGTAGAGCTATAAGTAGTAGCTTAATATACTATAGTTAGACGCCTAGAAAGGTATATTTATTATTACGTTTATTTACGTTAGAGGTAGAGCTGCGCGCCTATATTAGTAGAGGCTTATCTCTAGTATAAGTAGAGCGTGTTACTTTAAAGAAGCGTTATATAGTAGTGTTAGTGTTTATAGACACGCCTCTAAAATAGTGTTAAGTAGATATAGTTTGCGTATACTCTTATAGTAGAGAAGTGCTCTAGGTTTTACTAGCTATATAAACACTATAGGCCTTTTATAAGTACTTTTTTATATTCTTATTAGTACTCTTTTAGGTAGTAATATGCTTGTATATACTATATATACAGCTCTTATATATAGAGAAATGCTTAATTTATAAAAGTAGCTATCTATTAGACTAGATAAAAGAAAACTTATTATAATTAGCTTTTAATAGGTGTAATACTTTAAGAGTAAGAGCTTCTACTTATATACTAGCACGTTACTTTACCTTAACGTTATAACTATAATACTTATTAAGATAGGCTTTAACACTACGCAGTAGCATAACTTTTAGATAAAAGAGGTAGATAAGAATACTATAGTTAGCATTTAAGATAAATATATTAAGTAGAGTAGGTATAATATAACGCTAGTGTAAATAGGTAAAGAGGTTAGGTAATAATATTATAGTAAAACGTGTTAGAGGCTATTATTAAGAAGAGAATAAAGTCTTTTAATCTATATAGAGAGAGAAACTAGCTATAAAGTAGTGTAATAAAGCTATTCTATTATACTCTAAGAATACGTAGAGTAGGCGCCTCTTTGTCTAAGTTATAGAAAATTATGCTACTACTAGTAGCTCTATTACTTTAGTCTATATATAGTTAGAAACACTAGCTAAATTAATTTTGCATATTAAGTAGCGCTTAGGTTATTAGAGGCTAGGCATTCTAAAATCTAAGCTCTAGCGTTCTTAGCGTTCTTAGCGTTGCCTATACTATAGACACTAGGTAGTATCTTATACTTAATAGTATGCACTATCTCTATTACGTATACGTGCGCTAACTAATATAGCTATATAGCTATAGAAGCTTAATCTTATTCTAGTCTCTATTAGTAAAGATAATAACGTTAGTTTACTAGTCTAGAATACTTTTATAATGTTAGAACTCTATATAGTAGTATTCTACGTTCTGCTAGACATAGTAGAGCCTATCTAGGCCTTTCTTATACGCTCTCTAGACAATGTAATCTACTAGATCTATTAATAAGTTAGCAAGAAATAACTCTTAAAGTATATTTAGTAGGTTTATAATAATTCTTAAGTAGATACAGAACGCGCCTCTACTAATCTAACTAATAAGAACTATAAGCGTCTCTCTAAGCGCGTACGTAAGAAAATAACTATAAAATAAGTAAATAAGCGTCTAAAGAATTAACTAGATTATACATTAGTAGAAATAGTAGTAAATTTCTAGAACATAGTTACTACAAAAATAAATAAGATTACGTATTCTAATTATAAGCTTAAGTACTAGAATGTAGCTAAGACATTTAAGCGTATAGGTATTAGTAAGATAGCTAAAATAATTAACTATGTAAAGGTAGTTACTATAGTTAACTATTTATAAAAATAGAAGGTAGTTCTAGGTACGTAGAGGCAGTTATATTAAGAAGGTTTCTGTTTATTTACGACTATAGAATTAACTAAACATAATATTATAGAAGACATAACTATTAGAGTAGAAGATATAACTACTAGACTAAGTAATAATATAGATATAGTTTCTAATATATAAAACAACTAGCTAGTGTTATTCTAGGCTAACGTAGGTAGAATATTAACTAATATACTAACTACAAGTAAAGTTAAAGAAATCTAGAGATTAGTTACAACTATATAAAAGAGAGAAACTATAGATATACTTAGTAATATATAGTATTACTAGAATATATTAATACTCTACGCTAAATACAAACGTCTAGAATATCTTTTACGTAGTAGAATTAATCTAAAAAGTATATAAGAGTAGAGTATAGCGATAGTAGCGCGAGAGCAGCTATTTACTAAGATTAGTAGCATTACACTTTGTATATAGAATAGATAGTTAGAATATAAAAAGTAATAGTTTATACTCTAAGAGAGATTTAGAGTAGAAATCTTTGCCTTACTACTAAGAGGTAGAGTACTAAATTTATTTGTTAAATAGAGACTAATTACACGTCTATAGAACTAGATAAACATAGTTATAATCTATAATAGTAATACTATAGAGATAGTAAAGGTTATAGAACTAATCTTTACGAGTTGTATAAGAGTAGAGTCTCTGCTAACACAACTTCTACTAGAGTCTATTAAGAAGTCTAACCTTATTAATTAGACCTTTATAGATCTACTTACCTCTAGTTAAGATATATAATAGAACTTTAAGGTAGTCTAGAACTTAATAGATAATATAAGTTAGCCTAATTTACTAGCGTAAATAGTAGCAATACAAGAGAATAGGTAATTCTAAGTATACTTTACTATTAAAATTCTGTTAATTTGCGCATATAAATAGGTAGGTTCTTATAGGCGTAAAAAGTTAGGTTAACCTAGTAATATCTAGAGATTTATATACACACGCTGTTAGAACTTTACCTAGTAATACCTAGAAATTTATAGGTATAGAACGTTAAATTTTATTCTAGAAATATAGAGGTAATCTAATAGCATAGTTTCTATCTATAAGGTAGTAGAAAATAAGCCTAGAAGTTGTAATGCTTACGTTAATAAGCACACTTCTAAAGTTAGCTTACGCTATTAGTGTACTTCTAAGGTTAGCTTATAGTGTTAAGCGTACTTCTAGAGTTAGCTTATAGTGTTAAGCGTGCTTCTAGAGTTAGCTTATAGTGTTAAGCGTACTTCTAGAGTTAGCTTACGCTGCTAGCGCAGTTCTATATATAGCTTATAGTGTTAAGTATTCTTCTAGAGTTAGCTTACGCTATTAAGCATTCTTCTAGAGTTAGCTTATACTGTAGAGCGCACTTTCTAGGTATAATTATAGTAGAGAACACGCTTCTAGAGCTAGCTTATAGTGTTAAATAAGCTTCTAGAGTTAGCTTATAGTGTTAAATAAGCTTCTAGAGTTAGCTTAAGCTATAAGGCTAGTGCTAGAATATAAAGGTGTATAGACTAAATTTTACAGAATTTAATAGCAAAAGTTGCAAACCTAATAAAGTTAGGTATATACATTTTAAAGTAATTTTAGATAGTAGAGTTATAAGTTAGTATTTTACTATAGCATTAAATAGTTCTATAGCATAGTAGTAAGATAAAATATAGTAATATCTTCTATTTAAAAGTAGTATAGAATATTATAGTAGTATACTATAGTTACATAGTTTTATAGAAGAGACTATAATATATATTAGTTATATAGAGTAGTATTATAATATAATATTATTCTAGCTAATATATTAAAGTAAGTTATATAATAGTATAGAAAAAGAAAGAATTATAAATAACTTCTTTCTATAGATAGATAAGTATTAGTAGAAAATAAGTAATCTCTACTATATTACTTACTTAATAGTAGTACTATTACTAAGTAGTATATCTAACGTAAAGCTTTATTATACTAAAAATAAGTAGTAGTTAATTAAATCTTTTGTAAAAAACTTAGATAATAACTTTTATACTTAGATCTTTTATACTAGAAGTAATATTCTTATACTTTAAATATATTATAATAATATATAAGTAAACTAGATTTATAGCTTATATACTATATAAAAGTTATTAGAAAGATAAAGTAAATATTTACTTAGAGAAGTAAAATATAAAAAAAATGCTAAGACTTTTTATTAACCTAGGTTAATAAAAAGTCTTAGCAAAAAGCATAGACTTTTTTTAATTTAACTTTTCTAAGTAAATATTTACTTTATCTTTCTAATAACTTTTATATAGTATATAAGCTATAAATCTAGTTTATTAATATAGAAAAGATATAAAAAAGTTAGATTTTTTTCTAAACCTAATCTCTAAGTCTATACTATAGTAAGTAGATAGTATTTATTATAGTGCTAGCTATAATAAAGCGCGTATTATAAAGATAGGTTATAGTTTAGAGTATAAGTAATATAGCTACCTTAGTATACGCTTTACTCTATAAGAGTTATAGAGGTGTAGCTAGATAAGAAAGCTATATATAGCGTATAAGAGGCACTATACCTATAGAGAGAAAGGCTTTAATCTTATCTATAACTTAACACACGCTATATAAGTTATAGTAGATTATATACTTTTTAAGAATAGCGTCTTCTATAGTAGTAAGAGCTATATAACTATATATAAACTATTTAATAGCTTATAAAAGAGTAGTAACTATATAAAAGTAAGATAATAGCTCTAAGAGCTTAGCTACTTTATTACGTAGCTCTTTATAAGCCTATATATTATAGAAAATATCTTATATAAGCCTAACTAGCTAAGCTAATTAGTAAATATTACTAGCACCTAGATAGAGTATAACTATAATCTAGAAGGTAAGCTATAGCTACTTTAGTAACGTATAAGTAGAGAACTTAACCTTAGGTAAGCGCTCTACCTCTAGTAAGATAGCCTAGAAAAATTACTCTATAACACTATATAGCTAAAGCTAGTAATACACTACTAGACTCTAATACTAGTAGAGATAAGAGCGTTATACGTAGCTATTATTAAAGTAATTTAATATTATAGACTTACTATATATTCTTATAAAGTTATTAACACTACTTATAATAATAATATAGTAGTTCTATTCTATATCTATTTAGAACTACTTACTATTATAGTTAAAGCGCTATTACTATACGTATATATTAGAAAAGGCTAGATTAGTAAAACTATAGAGCCTAACGTAGAGAATAACGTTAATATCTACGCTTAAGACTATAAAGTAGATAGTAATATTATACGTATTACCTAGTGTTAGCACTAGTATAGAACGTAGTAGCGTAAGTGCGTAAAATATCTCTAGGTTTACTCTACTATAAGAGGCTACTATTAGCTATATTATAAGCTAATATAAGATAGCTTTATAACGCTTTAGGCACGTAGTAATAGATATAGTTACTATTATAAATAGGTTAAGATAGAGCACATTAGTAAGAATAACACTTTTATTATCTACTATATAGGCTAACGTTTATATTACTTAGATATTCTATACTATAGCCTACGCTGTCTATAACACTTTATACTACTAATTAATACTTATAGTACCTATAACGTTACACTAAGAAAGTAGTAGTAATATCTATTCTAGCACGTAAATAATATTAGTAGACTTAGATAGGTAGTACTATGTAGCTTTAATGTATACACTATAAGAAATATAAAAGAACTCTTTATTTACGTAGCTAATAATAGTAATTCTATTAAGATAGGTAATAATAGCTATAGATAGTGTAATACTATTACGTTCTTATATACTACGTGCTTTTCTACGTAGTTAGTGTTCTAAGTAGAAAAGAGAATTATTATCTATAGTACTATCTATAGACGTAATAGGCTATATATTACTATATAAGATATTAGGCAAGACATAATAATAGAACTATTTTTCTAACTTGTTATAAATACTAAGTTAAATATTTTTACTATAGGTAATATTATTAGCGCAGAATTTAATAGCGTAGAGATAGACTATAACACTACTAAATAGACTATAAGCTACTATAGCTACTAAGGCGTCTTATAGATCTACTAGTCTATCTAATATAGCTAGTGTATTAAGTCTAAAGACCTAGGTTAGTACACACATAGTCTAACTAAGCCTAGAGTAGGCCTTAGGCGTAGCGCTAGATAGCTTAAGCACTAGCTTCTCTAGGTAGTTAAGAAGTAGTAGTCTCTCTAGTAGTAGTTGTATAGTAGCTACTTTAAGTAGAATTCTAGTAGTATAATAGAATAAGAGCTACTATATATATACTAATTTCTGCGTAATAGTATAATATAAAGTCTACTACTACGTAATATAAATAGAGTATAGTAGCCTTAGAGTATTATTATATTAAATTCTAAGAGTTACTTAGTACTATGTAAGTACGTATTAGTTATACTAAGTTTCTATAACTAACTAGATAAAGAGAAATAGAGTAAAGGTAGCATAATAATAATACGTAAATAGTTCTATAGGTTAGAAGAACTACTTCTAAAGTAAGAGAAAACTCTAGGTAAAGACTATTTTAGAATCTACTTCTATAATAGTATTTGTATTTAGACTAAGCACTAAGAGAAGAGAGCTATATCTTAGTATAACTACGTTCTAGATAACGTATTAATCTAGTAATAAGCTACTATTACTCTAATTATAGTAAATAGTAACCTTACTAAGAATAGATTAGGTAAAGTTATTATTAAGCGTAATAACTTAGTTATAGGCCTACTATATAAACTATATAGAGGCTAGCGTTATATAATCTACTAGAGAAAAAGTATTAGAGTATAGAGTAAGTAGAGCTATAGCAACACAAAGACTATAAAAGAATAAGATAGTAGAATTACTTATAAATAAAAAGAAGAGTTTGTAAACTAAGGCTAGTAGATATTATAAGAAAAGAAAGAAAAAGAGGTATAACTAATATAAGAGAATATATCTATACTAGGTAACTACTAAGTAAAAGAATTACGTAATAGTTATTTATAATAATAGGTAAGAGACTACGCGTTACTAAACGTAAATAGATAGAAATAACTTTTATTATTTACTAACTACTATTATTCTAGATAGTAAACTACTACTATACCTTAATAAATTATATAAACTCTAGCTATATAGTAGAGAGTAGAAAAACTATCTAAACCTACCTAAGCTAGCTGCGCAGGTAACTCTAATACTACCTATACTACTTCTCTTCTAAATTCTCTAAGTTAATAATACCTAGGCCTATTTAGTAGAGACTCTTAGATAATTTTAAAAAAGATTATATAGAAGTTAAGCTTAACTTATATACCTTTTACTAGATCTAATAACTAGTTACTAGACGCGTTATTAAAGAAAGCAGCGTAAAGACGCGCGTCTTAAATACTTACGTTATTTACACTAAATATAAAAAGCACTAATCTAGTTAGTAATATATAAGATAAGCTAGATAGAATACGTATAGTTGTCTAAGTGTATAAAGGTATATATATAATAACTAGTTCTAAGTATATTCTACTTCTTTATTAGTGCCTTATAGATAAAAGTAGAATATAACTTAGTAGATTATATTTACGTAGGCTTACTCTTAGTGTTAATATTATATATAAAATAAACCTAATAGTGTAAATAGTAGCTATACTTAAGATATATATACTTTTATAGACATTTATATTACTTTACGCGCTACTAATATCTCTCTTTACTTAAGAAGTCTAAGGTAAGTATAAGACTATAGACTTACGCTATAATATTCTATTTAATAAAAAGACTTTAAAGTAGCTAACTATAGTGCGCTTATAATATAGAAGTAGACTCTACTAAAAAATAGTTTTTATAGAGAATATTAGAAGTAAGTAGATCTAATTAGAAGACATAGTACTACGTAGAGGCTTTCTTTATAGTCTAGTGCACTATATTAGTAGAATAATAGAATAAAAGAGATAAGTAGATATATATAAAAGTCTCTATACCTTTCTCTTTATAGAACTTATAGTAGGTAAATAAATAGTATAGTAAATAGTAGTTACTAGCGTTACTATAACTATAGTAAATAAGATTAGTATAAAGAAAGACTAACTAGTCTTAAAGACCTTAGTTTAGATTCTAGATTATAGTAGTACTTAGTAGTAGGTAGTAGTAGTTAAGTGTATATTAACTAGTATTATTAGTAAGGTTACAGAACTAGCTACTAATAAAGGCAAGAGTATAGAAAGTAGATTATTAAATAGTAGAGATAATATAAGCGTAACTAATAATCTAATATAAGAGCTTATTAGAGAGCTCTACTAATATTACTATAATAAGTTTAAGACGTAATAAATAAGAGAAGAAGAGAAAGAGTAGAAGAAAAGAAGAATAGAAGAGAATAAATAATATACGCTTAGGCCTTACACTAACTTAATACCTACTAAACACTAGCTAGAATTAGTTAGCGTAAGAGCGCTCTAGAGATATTAGAGATATTTCTATCTAGCGTAAACGCTAATCTAGTTATACCTATAAAATACGTATATTAGTATATTCTATACTAGAAGTATATTATATCTATAGGCTATAGATAGACGTAAGTTTTCTATAGATAGGCTTACTATACAGCATAATTAGAGGTTCTAGCGTACTTATTAGAGTATATAAGTATTAAATTCTATAGATAAGATTAGTTTTATATAGAAATAATATATATCTAATATAGAGTATATCTAAATAATAAGTAATAGAGCTTCTACCTATAGATATACTACTAGTGTACTATAGAATAAGAGACTAGTTTGTAGTAACTAAGAGTATTATAGTATAGTTTTAGAATACTATAAAAGGCGCACTTTTCTAACTTAGTCTCTTTTACTACCTACTCTTACTACGCGTATTAAAAAATAATTATAGCCTCTACTAATAGCGCGTAGATTTCTCTACTCTTATAAGAATAGACGTATATAATAAAAAAGAACTTTACTTTTACTTATAGCGCGTAGATAACGTAGCCTATAACTCTATAGATATTTATCTACTTTCTGCGCCTATAATACTATCTATATATCTAACCTTTTCTTTCTTACTATAGCGCACTTTCTACTATTTTCTAAAACTATTACTATTTTCTTAATATACTCTTCTTCTTTAACCTCTAGTAGAATACTAGGTTACTATATATTTATAGAGTAATAATCTTAAAATATACTAGATATAAATTATATATCTTACTATCTTTTAAAGTCTATAGGCAGCGTAATATATATATAGTTTAGACTTCTATTTCTAATCTTACTCTCTTCTTAAATATACTCTTCTCTATTTTAAGAGAGTATAAGTAAGAAAAAAGAATATAAAATAGAAGCTAAGCTTATAGTACGTATAGACTATTATATGCTAGTTATAAACTATAATTTACTATCTTTACTTTATTTCTTATAACTTTCTCTTCTTAACTATAAAAATAAATTATTATAACTATAAACTTACTATCTAACTCTTCTATAGTTTACGCTAAAGAGGTATTATAGAGTATAGATATAGATTATATTTAGTAGTAATTTAAGAAGCTTTACTAGATAGCAACCTATAGGTTTAAGAGTGCTAACTTTTAGTCTATTAATAAGATATCTTCTATTTTAAAATATAAGTAGAGTATAAGAGAATATAAATAAAGTAAGAGATTTAGTCTATTACTCTACTCTTTTATATTTCTTTTCTTTATTTCTATACTCTACCTTATTAGATAGAGTAAAAGGTAATAATTAAAATAGCACGTAGCTTTTCTAAAATATTTTCTTATAATATAAAGGTACTTTATTCTCTCTCTATATTAATAACTTAAGTATTCTAGTAGATACAACTATAAAGATATTATAAGAAAGTAAAATATAATAAGTAGACTAAGCTAAGATTAAAAATAGCATTTACTAGCTATATTGCTTTATTCTAGCTATATTTTTAGAATAGGTTCTAGATAGGTATCTTAGTAGTAAAGAGAGAGAGAGTAGACGTAGCTTATATATAAAGTTATATCTACTTTAAAAAGACTCTATTATATAGAGGTTAAAATATAATACTAGCGCACACTATAGATAGAAGTAATAATATTTTTATTTTATAGGCTAAAGAAATATAAAAAGAAATAATAAGAAAAGCTATAGAGTTATAAGGCTAGGCGCGCTGCCTAGAGTATAATATAAGATAATATACTAGCGTTATTCTATTCTAGTACGTGCTAGTATAAGAATATCTTACTTACTACTTTCTACTTAAAAGGTAACGTCTTAAGTATTAGATAATAGTAGTAGCGCTAGAGGCTACTACTATATAATTCTCTTCTTTATTATTACTACTTCTACCTCTTTACTAAAGCAGCACGTATCTATCTAAAATCTATTTTTAATAAGCTTATACGTACGCGTAGGTCTTATAGTTTCTAGCTAGTTAGGCTTTACGCAATAATAAGAATATAGACTAATTTTACTTACTTTAGTTTAATAGAGAGAATTTAGAAAGTGCTACTACGCTATTTAAACAAGACATATTCTTTAGTTAACTCTAGTTTTAGATAGTTAGTAAGTATATAATAAGCTATATTTTCTTTTAGAAAGAAATATATAGTAAGTATCTTATATTTTATTTTCTTAATTTATTTAGAGATTAGACTAGTAAAAGTAGTCTATAGAAGCTCTTATAGAGAGAGATTTATAAAGCTATTTTATAAGATAATAATATAAGAGTGCTAGTATAGTAAGATAATAATAGTATATATGCGTTATAGTAGCGCCTTCTTATTAACTATAGAATCTTATTCTCTACCTTTACTATTCTGTGCTCTTTACTTTATATAGTGTACGCTAGTCTTAAACTCTATATAGTATAGATTTATACTAAAACATCTAGCCTACTAAACTATATATATATAGTAGAGCTAGCTTTATTAAGCTATGTCTTTCTACTTTATAAGTATAGTCTCTAATATTACTTCTATTTACCTAATAAATACTAGGTATAAAAACGTAAGGTAGCTAACCTAATAGATATAATCTAAAACTACATAAACTACTATAACATAGATACCTAATAGAACTAGCCTCTAAAATAACTATTTAGTTCTATTCTTATATTTACTTATTCTATCTTTCTACGCTGCGTAGCGCGCGCGTTCTTAAAATTAGATAGTAAAGAAGTATATATATTTTGCGTTTATCTAAAGTAATATATACTATAAGTTATAAGTATAGAATAACACTAGCTTACTAATAGCTATATAAATGTATTTTTATCTTTACTAGTATTACTCTTTTATAAATTATAGTAACGCGTAGTAAGTCTAAAAGAGATTAGACTTTAGTTAATATGTAGTAAAAACTATATAAGTCTAACTTAAAATAACTATTATAAAGACTTAATGCGTTAGAAGTATAGAGAAGAAATATAGTATACTTAAAGTATATCTCTAATTATGTATTAGTTATAATAATATTAATAATAACGTTTACTAGATATATACTAGTGCTTAAACTTAATTTTAGAATAGGTTATATTTAGGTATCTTATTTATAGAGAGAGAGAAGAAAGAATAGCTAACTTATATAAGATATAGATACTATATTTAGAATAACTATTATATAGCTAAGGTTAAAATTTTAGAAAGACTATACTATAGGTAGAAGTAGTAATAATTTAATTCTTAGAAAAAAGAGTTACTAAAAGAAATAGTAAGAAAAGATATAGATTAATATAATAGAGCGTACTACGCTAAAGAGTATACTAGAGAAAGTGTAAGTGTTATCTAGGTCTAGTATACGTTAAAATAAGAAAGCCTTATAGCCTTATTCTACTAAAAAGTAACGTCTTAAATCTTATAGAGAAGTAGTAGCACTAGAAGCTACTAGCTATATAATCTATTTCTTTATTACTTATATTCTATCTTCTTTACTATCTACTACGCGCGCTAGACTTAAAACTAAATAGAAGAAGTTATATAAATTTCTCTAAAGATAATATAATGCTATAGTATATATATAATAAGTTTACTAGTTATAGGTATAATAGCGTAGATATTGCATAGATATATATATTATTATTATAGCTACTAGAAGTAGTATATTCTATTATTACTATAGTATACGTTTTCTCTATTATACTTACTAGTTATATAATAAAAAGCTTTCTATTTTAATAGAGAACTATTAGCGTAGATAAGAATAAAGAGAAGGTTAAGGTAGCCTATTCTACTTAATTCTACTTTTAGTAACTAGACGCTTCTAGCTACGCTAGACTATTTACTAGTAGTTAATATACTTTAGGTACTGCGCGTCTAACGCATCTTACCTTTCTATAAGCTTTTTAAAGAAAAGAGAAAAAGAAATATAAAAGTAATATAGAGCGCTAGAAGAGAATTTATACTAGTAAGCTCTTACTTCTCTTAAAGCGCTCTTAATTATAATAAAAATAGTGCTTTAGCTCTTCTATATCTATTAATATAGCTAATTCTGCGCTATAGCTCTAATAATAAGCTTTATAGCTAATATATAGTGTAGGTTTATATTAGAGTATAATACTAATAATAATTCTTAATTTATTAGTTCTTATCTATACTATAGCGCTCTTCTTTCTAAAAGTAGACTATAAGTTTAGCTATATCTACTTACCTACTTAAAAGGTACCTTTACTTCTTAAAGGTTTAGCTTTATTAGTAAAAGACTCTTTCTAACTATAGTTTAGTTTACTCTCTACCTATAGATAATAGCGTAAAAGGCTTATTATTTCTAGTTTTATATGCTCTATATAATTCTTTAGCTTCTATTTTAAATAATATAAGAGAGAAGATATAAGATTATATAACCTCTATCTTTACGCTATAAAGTTCTACTAGGTTATAGCTATCTACTATTCTAGCACGTAATTTACTTACGCTAGAATATAAGCGTTGCTCTAGTAGTATATATATAGAGCTTTCTCTCTCTTCTATAAAACTAGTATTATATTACTTTTCTTTTATTCTACTATTTCTCTAAAATTCTTTCTTAAGGCTGCTATATAGTTTAGTTCTGTTCTAAGGCTATAGCGTTTATATAATATATATATAGTTTTTCTTCTTCTATTCTATATAGCTTTTCTATTTTAATATTCTTATTATAGTTTATTACTCTAAATATAATTATAGATATAAGGCTACAGTATATATAAAGATATAGAATACTACTTTTAGTTTATATAATACTTTAAAAAGATATAAAAGTAGAGTTTATTATACTTTTAAAAATATATTTATAGATATATTAAATCTTCTAGAAAACTTTATATTATAATATAGAAAGAGTAAGTTTAGAGGCTTATAGATAAGAAGTAGCTTAAAACATATAGAAATAGACACGCGCTAGATAGCTACAGTAATAAAAGGCTATTATTTACTTTCTATACTTTTTTATTTTATAGCTTACGCTACGTACGCAGCATTTTAAATTAGATATAGATAAGATATAGAGTAGTACTAAAAAGGCTATATATTAGAATTATAGAGTAAATTAGATATAGAGTAGAGCGTACTTAAGAGACGTAGCTAAACTATACGCCTAATAAGGTAGATTCTTTTTAAAACTCTATTTTTAGAAAATTAATAAATATATAGTAGGTTATTTCTACTTTTAGAAAGAAGTACGTTATTAGACACTTTAGAAAGCGTTTTAAAACTAGAATAGTAAAGATAGTATATAGAAGGTTTTATAGAGAGAGATAAATAGTACTATCTTATAAGATAATAATGTAAGAGCGCTAAAACTATAATATAATAGAAGTATATATAGAATATAGAGGTAAACTAAATTATACGCCTAATAAGTTAGGTTCTTTTCTTAACTATAGTCTAGAAAGGTTCTAGTTTTAGAAGATTAATAAATATAGTAATATAGCTGTTTTAGTTTTTAGAAAGAAGAACGCTATAGATACTTTAAGAAGCGTTTTAAAACTAAAATAGTAAAGATAGTATATAGAAGCTTTTATAAAGAAAGATTTATAGTACTCTATTATAAGATAATATTATAAGAGCACTAAAATAATAAGGTAAGAAAAGTATATATACGCTGTAGTAGTAGCTTCTTATCTACTATAGCATTTTATTCTCTATCTTTACTATTCTACTCTCTTTACTATACGTAGATATATACTTTTCTAAGATAGTGCCTTATAGTTCTTTCTAAAAGTAGACTATAGATAGTATATATCTAGCTTTCTACTATAATATACTATCTAACTTTTATATAGGTTAGGCTATGTTTAGAAAAAAACTTATTTAATATAGGTATTAATAGGTCTAAGCTAACAAGATCTATAGATGTATAGTTTTATTACTTTAGATTTTGCTAGCTCTATTATTCTCTTAAATATCTCTTTCTAGTCTATATCTATAGTATATAACTTTTATTATCTTTAGAAAAGGTAAAAAGAATTACGTAAGATACTATCTACTATAGTAGTACGTGTAGTAGAGAGATTATATACGTACGCTTACTACTAGGCTTCTATTAAAGTAAAGACTACCTATATATTATTATAATAATAATAGTATAATTATAAAAGTAGACGTAGTACACTAGATAGTATTAAATTAAAATTACCTTAACTACAATAATATATACACGTAGTAGAACTAGCCTATATAAACTTATATAATCTTACTCTTTATCTCTACTACTTCTACTTTATTATACTACGTAATATGCTTATTTCTAAAACTATTTTATAAAGGCTAGATAAGTTTATACTAAAAAGATTATTACTAGAACTCTATAAGTTTAGAGAGTATAAGAAAAACGTAGTATTCTTAAGGCTATATCTTCTATACGCTAAGACAGAAACGTTTTACTAGCCTTATTACACTAAAAGAGAACGTCTTAAACCTTATAGAGAAGAGATAGCGCTAGAAAAGTAACTAGCTATATAAGTTAGTTTATTATACTTTATATTCTATTCTCTTTACTATATATAGCGCGCGCTATACTTAAAACTAAAGATAGAAAGTTATATAAGTTACTTCTAAGATCTAATAATAATATAGTATATATATAATAATTTTACTAGTTATAGAGATAATAGTGTAGATATTGTATAGGTACGTGTATTAACGTTTTAGCTATCTAGAGTATTAAATCTAATTATTACTATAGTATATATTTTCTCTATTATACTTACTAGTTATATAATAAGAAGCTTTTAATTTTAATATAAAACTATTAGCGTAGATAAGAATAAAGAGAAGGTTAAGATAGCCTATTCTACTTAATTCTATCTTTAGTAACTAGACGCTTCTAGCTACGCTTAGCTATTTACTAGTTATTAATATACTTTAAGTACTGCCTACCTAATCTATATAAATCTCTTTAAAGTAGTTTTAGAAAAATAACTAATATATAATAAGCTTAGTTCTTCTTTTAGAAAAGAGTACACTATAAGTGTTTTATTACTTATTTTAAGTTAGAAATAGTAGAGGTAGCCTATAGAAGCTCTTATAGAAAAAGATTTATAGTACTATCTTATAATATAATAATATAAGAGCACTAAAAGATCTAGACTATAAAGGTATATATATATAGTAGTACTAGCTTTTTCTAGCTATATCTTTACGCGTTAAGGTAGTACTATCTCTCTTATTTCTTCTATCTACCTAACGTATACTCTTTACAAAGAATAGAAAGTATTAGAGGTAATAGAGTTAGGTTAAAATTACCTTAACTCTAATAATATATATATATTATAGAACTAGCCCTCTAAAAACTATATACTCTCTTTATTTATATTCTCTACTTCTACTTTCTTATACTCTATAGTAGACTTATTCTACTAATAAGAGTATAAGAATTATAGAATATAATCTAAAAGATTAATAATAAGTTACTATAAATTTAGAGAGTGTAGAAATAATATAGTATTCTTAAACTATGTCTTCTATTATATACTTATTATAGCGCTCTTAGCTAGTTCTAAGTAACTTCTTTATAAAAGTAAAAAAAATATTATAAATGCTACTAGAATATTATAATACGTACAAAGTAGCTATAAACTAACTTACTATACTTCTTTTATCTTCTTATTATAAAAGTAGATTTTCTTTCTAAAAATCTATATCTATCTATTTATATTCTTCTAGAAGAAATAGTATTACTACCTTATAAGTTTATTTCTAAAGACTAGCGCAGATTTTATATAGCTCTAAGAAGTAGCTAAAGAGTAGTTATTATAACGTATGCGTTAGTCTTTAGGTAATAAGAATAATATAGATAGTTTTTATTACTAACTAAGTAATAAGCGTAGTTTAGTATATTTATTTAAAAATATTAAGATATTAAGCGCATATTTAAGTATAATTCTATTTTCTAACATCTTTAAAAGCTTAAGCCTATAATAACTTCTTCTTATCTTCTTACTAAACTATACTACGCGTACTAATTTCTAGAAGGCTATTAGAATATATTTATATAGTTAAATAAAATAATTTACGTAAAGAGTTATATATATAGAAGAACACTAGCTTTCTAATAGTAATATAAACTTATTTATATCTTTACTATTCTTACTCTTTTATAAAAGCTAGCTACGCGTAGTAGATTAAAAATATAGAGTAATAAAAATAATAAGTTAGATTAAAAATATACGCTCTTAGTATAGGTTTAAAATAGGTTAAGTTTCTATTATAAAAAGACTGCGTAGCGCGTATAAATTTCTAGAAGGCTATTATAATGTATTTATATAGTTAAATAAAATAATTTATATAAAAGGCTATACGTATAGAAGAATAGTAGCTTTCTAATAGCTATAAATACTTATTCTTATCTTTATAATTATTACGCTCTTAAAAATCTAAGCTACACGTAGTAGGTCTAAAAGAAAATAGTTTCTAGTTAATATATAGTAAAGACTATAGAGGTTTAACTTAAAAAGATTACTATAAAGACTAAATATATTTAGAGAGTATACAAGAAACGTAGTACTCTTAAACTATATCTCTAATTATACGCTAGTTATATTAATAGTAATAATAACGTCTACTTAATATATACTAGTATTTAAACTTAATTTTAGAATAGGTTATATTTTAGTGTCTTCTTAGTAGAGTAGAAAGAAGAAGAATAGCTATAGCTTATAGAAAGAAAGTAATTCTATTTTAGAAAGAACTATTATAGATATAGGTTAGATAGTTAGAAAAGCTTATAATATAAGATATAAGAAGTAGCTTTTAAATCTTAAAGAAGAGAAGCTATAAAAAGAAATAAAGTAGACGCTAATAAGAGTACTAAAAACATATTTAGATTCTGTAATATATAAATAGATTGCGTTTAGTGTACTAGTGTTTTAATTTATTTTATTTTTCTTTTTACTTAGAGCTATAAAGCTATTATCTTTAGACTTTAGATCTTACTATCTAGGCTATATACTTTTTTAGTTTTTCTATTTTAAAGATAAGAATAAAAGATATATATAAAGCTATCTAGATTAGTTATATACGTAGATAGAGAGTTTATATAAGTAATATTGCACTAGACTCTACTAAGCGTAGTAGGCGCTAGTGCGTTATAGAATTAACTATAAAATATTTTTAATAGCGTTTTTCTACTACGCTATCTATTCTAATACTTAAAACTATAGCTAGAGAAACTAGCGCGCTTCTTTATAATATATAGATAGACTTTACTATAGCTTTAGTATTTTTATATATATAATTACGTAGAGTTTAGAAGAATAAAGAATATAGAGATTAGACTATATAGATATTAGAGATAGCTTCTATTAGATATATTAGCTGCTTTTATTTATATTTCTATAATACGTTATAGGTACATATCTTCTTAGTAGAAGAGAAAAGAGGTAATAACTATTATTAATCTAAGCTATAGCCTATACCTAAGTAAATATCTAAGAAATATTTTGCCTCTTAAAGTAGTTACTAGAAAAAATAAATAGTAGTAGAAGAAGACTGTTAAACAAAGCTATAAAGAAAATTACTAAGCCTATCTTAAAGTATAGGTTTTCTATAGATATAGGTAGAATTACACTATACTTATAATTATTAATACATACGCTTCTACGTAAAATACAACTCTAGGCTATAGTAGTAGCGTTAGTAGAACTAATATATAGCTACGTAAAATATAACCTATTTATACGCTGTCTATAGGTATACACTAGTTTCTTATATACTAATAAACTAAGAGTATAGAGTTAGTGTTAGTAAAGATAGGCCTATAGAAAGAAGAGAGAATTCTAGTTATACTTCTTTAGAAAGAAGTAGCTACTAGTAGCTACGCTACTCTTACTTATATAAATAGACTACGTACTAGAGTAATATATATAAACGTAAGTCTCTAGCGCTTTCTAAGCTTTATTAGCTATAGAGTTAAGGCTATAAGCTATATTATATAGTTACTATAGTAAGTTCTATATTAGAGAATACACTAAGAAGGCACTATAATCTAGTTCTAGATAAAGTAAGTTATTAAGTTATAGGTTTTATATTATATATGTAAGGCTATAGAGGCCGCCTATAGTAGAATTACGTATAGAATACGTACTAGTACTACTTATAATTAGCTACTTCTATTTAACTAGCTATAGCGCTAGAGCTACTTATATAGAATATATAAACCTTATACTAAAGAAATAAGTTCTATTATAATTAGCTAGAGCTGTAAGTACGTATACTAAAAGGCTCTATTATTATAAAAAGTAGTATAGAGTCTATAGAAATAGTGTAGTTACTACGCTATAATATAACATAGGCTACTATAGTAGATTAATCTACGCTACTATATTCTTAAGTAAAGACGCGCTTATAATAGACGCACTTTCGCTCTATTTCTATAGCGTAAAATTTATAGTAGAAAAAAGAATATAAAGCTACTTTAAGCTAAAAAGAAGTGTGTATTTACTATAGTTACGTTGCTAGCTATAGACTAACATAGTATATTTCTCTATATAACTAGATAAGTATAGTACTTAGGTTAGCTCTATAATACGTAATTACTTAGTAGAAGAGAGAAATATATTATATTATAACTAGTTATTATTCTACGTTATAGATAATAGAACTATAATCTATAGGTTTATCTACGCTATAAGTTCTCTAAGACAAATCTAGTCTTAAGTATAACTCTAAATATACGTTAAGAACGCGTAATACGCTATAAGGCGTGTCTAAAGCGCATGCGCAGAATAATACGCATTCTTCTTATCTATAGTAAGATTAATAATATTAATAAATAGGTCTTCTCTATTACTAGTAAGATCTAGTACTTTAATAAGAAACTAGAGTAGAGATAACATAGTTATATAATAAAAAAGGCTAGATAAAGGTATTATTTAGAGTAGCGTAGAGAATAAGTAGATAAGTATCTACGCTAAGGTATAGGTAAGTAGATATAGTATATCTTAGTAAAACCTAATAAGTATCTTATATAAGACATTCTTTATAGATAATAAAGAGAGTAGATTCTATTTACTAGAACGTGCTAATTCTACTACTAAGAATCTTAACCTTACTCTTTTAGTTTTCTAAGCGCTTCTATATAGCTATCTATGCCTTATCTAGCTTATATTATCTTATTACTACTAACTATACTACTATATGTACCTATAAGCTAGCTACGCCTTAGAGGCTTCTATCTTAATACTATCTACTTTAGACTCTATATTACTATTAAAAGTAAATCTCTAGCTAAAAGAACTATTATTACTATCTAGAAATTTCTTATTACTCTCTATATCTATATAGCTAATAACTTATAGTAAGCGCTTATATAGTTAATTATAGCGTAGCACGTTAGTATCTATAACTATAGTAACTATAGCCTTATCTAACTAGAAGTACTTTATAAAATCTACTATAGTATTATAGAGCTTAGCACTGTTCTCTAGATACACTATAAATATAATAGCTACGTATAGGTTAGTAAGACTATAGTAAAGAGTATAGTTAATACTATTAAATATTTTGTAGACCTACTAAAAGAGGTTAAACGTAGCGTCTAGGTAAAATAGTATATATAATAGTTCTACGTAAACGTAAAGAATAGAATAGTAGTATAAACGCTAGTGTATAGTGTTATAGAAGTATTAAAGCTAAACTACTACTTTAGTTATAAAGGCGTCTTACGCTTTATACTAATCTATAAGTTTATAATAGAGATAGCTATCTACTATAGCTATTAGCACTAGTAAATATAGGTTCTAATAGCTTCTATACTTACGTTTATCTATACTATCTAGATAAGCTATGTTAATAAGCTATTACTCTATAACGCTATACTCTGCGTAATTCTTATATAAGTTACTAAGTATTACTAAGGCCTAATAATAGCTAGCTTCTATAGAAAAGTTACGTAGTTATTCTAAGTAAGGCGCGTCTATCTAGTAAGTATATAGCTATAAAAGTACCTTAGAACACTAAATAGTATAGTAGATATAGCTCTTAAGTAAATACCTTTAGTAACTCTACGTAACTAAGGTAATAAGAGAGTTAACGTATATATTATTATTATAACTAGCTAAGGTTCTAGTATAGTATACGTAAAGAGTAGCTATTAGTGTATCTAACTTCTTCTAGGTAGCTATCTTTAAATTAAATGTAGATAGAGTAAGCACGTATAAACTACGTAACACTAAGAGAATAGAGATAAGTATAATAGCGTAGTTAGTATAAAGATTAGTATACTCTAGGCCTAGACTAAGGTAGCGTATCTCTATATAGAGATCTAAGATAGAAAGAACTAGCTTATTTAGAAGTAGTTCTAGAGTAAACTTTTATAAAAGAGTAAGCGTATAGCTTTATTTTAACTAGCCTTACTTACTTTAAATATATAGAGCGTAGTTATATCTATTATACTAGAAAATTACGCTAGTATTAGCCTAGAGTATAAGAACTAAAAGAAGAGAGAGAATAGAAAAGAATAAGATAATAAGGCGTACAAAGTAGATATAAGATAGTCTACTAGCGTCTATAAGAGTCTTAGTAATAAAGGTATAGAAATATAGCATATAGAGAGATTTATAGATTACTATCTCTAGACGCCTAGAAGTTCTATTCTAACTATACCTATTTCTACTAGAAGATATATTCTAATATCTCTCTATCTCTAACTAGAGTTAACCTCTATCTTATCTACGCATAAATTATAAGTTTAAATACACTTTAGCTAATATAACTAAATTATAAAATAGATCTACTAGCTCTACTTCTTTCTACTTCTTAGTTTCTTCTACTACTATACGCGCCTCTATCTTCTTACTTACTCTATAGCTCTAGAGCGCATTATAGTTTTATATAGTAAGATAGTAGGCGTAAAGAGACCTATAGTAATAGTCTAAGAACGTTATTAGTATAACCTTAATAATATTACTTAGATTAATAAGTAGTAGTGTAGGCGTAGAAGTAGAAATATATAGTACTATAGAGTAGCTTTAGAGTATAGATAGAACTAAATAAAGAGAGAAGATAAACTTACCTAACTAATAAGCCTACTCTACTACTTTCTACGTAATCTAGGTATAGTGTAAGCTATAGTTAATATAAGCTAAGAGATAGTACTAGAAGTCTATATTCTCTAGATACACTAGAATAAAGTATTTAGCCTTAAAGAGTAAGAGAAACGCGCCTAGCTAGAGTATTTCTAGGCTAAGAACTATAGTAGTATTACTAGTTATAGCTTCTAATAAGAGTTATAAGTATAATATTAGGCTTATTACTAATAAAGTTATATACTATTAATAATATAGTAGGTTACCTTATCTATAACTATATATTATTATTTCTAAACTATATACTATATAGCTAAGTAATTAGCGCAATTCTTAGTGTATTACTAAGTTATTAGGTCTTAAAGATTACTAAGCTAATAGTTAAAACCTATAGCATAGTAGGCTACTTAGATAAATATCTTACTTTTATTAAAATTATAGAAAAGATGTAGCTAAGACATAATCTTTATATAAGCGTAGAGAGTAGCTATATAGTTTAGTTCTATTAGAGTATTAGTAGATAACTTAGAGTCTTAGTAAAATAATAGTAGTAGAAAATAAGAGTCTACTAGAGATAGCGTTTTTGCAGGTATCTAACATAATAAGTCTAATACTACGCTAAGTGCTAGTAAAGAGAAGGTAGAGAATAAAATCTCTAGATAGATTTATATTAAGAGCGTAGCGCTAGATACACTAATAGGCTTAGCGCTTAGGTAAGAGTATATAGAAAGAATATTAAGAGAGAGAGTAAAGAGATAGTAAAAAAGATAGTAAAGAGATGTTAAGAGAGAAAGTAAGAGACGTTAAAGAAAAAAGTAAAGAAAGGTTATATTTTAATAAAAAGAAAAGTAAAGTAGTCTATCTCTATCTCTATATAAAGGTTTCTATTAGATTTAGATAGAAAATATAATAGAGAATAGTGTAGACTATATATATGCTATAAGGTTCTCTAGGTAGTAGGCTAATCTTATCTCTAGACCTATATATTACTATTCTCTTTCTTAGTTATAACTTCTAGCTTCTCTATAATAGCCTCTATAAATAGAATAATAAAAACTAGCTTCTTACGTATAGACCTTAGCTTAGGTTACTAGTAGATAATAGTCTTAATAAAGGTAACGTTGTTATTAGAGTTAGATAGTAGTAGAGATAGACTAGAGTTATAGCA
Organism: Alternaria metachromatica; assembly: GCF_023757995.1. Lineage (NCBI taxonomy): Eukaryota > Fungi > Ascomycota > Dothideomycetes > Pleosporales > Pleosporaceae > Alternaria > Alternaria metachromatica. The sequence goes on from NW_026055541.1 coordinate 36,625, forward strand.
GCTAGTAATAGGTATAGATAATATAATAGAGGGTGCTAGAGAGTTTATATCTATATTAATACGCGTTAGTAGTTATTTTACTCTAAGAGTAAAGAGTTATAAATATATAAACTAAGAGTTAGTAGAATAAGTTCTTCTTAATATTGCTATTAGAGTTATAGTAATCTAATACCTATAACTAGAGGCGTAGAGCGTTAGAGTAAAAGAAAGGTTCTCTATTAGTATAAACTTAGAATAGTTCTATAATAGCTATATATATATTAATCTAGCTAATACTATATATATATTAGAACTTAGGCTTACTAGCGTCTAAGATAGAAAGTAGAGCTAGACTTAGAGAGTAGAATATAGAACGTAGTAGAGTTATTAGAGCGCGTAGAGCTATTCTAGATAACTAATAGAAAGATATTAATAGAGAAAGAGAATAGTAGAAAGAAAAAGAGAAAGAATAGATAAGAGAGAAAAGAGGTAGATAAGTTATAGTATACGCTAGTAGTGCTTAGCTTAGCGTATAGTTATAAGTAAGAAAATAAAGCTATAGTAATAAGTTTTATAGCACTACTTTGTTATCTAAGAGTAAGAGTTATATATCTAAATTTTATGCTTTCTCTACTATATAGATAATCTACTATCTAACTAAGGTTAACTATAGAACCTACGCTCTAGTTAGGCGTAGCTCTACCTATTACACTACTACTAAAACACTAAATAACTCTCTCTAGAGAAGTTTTTCTAGACTAATAGTTAGTAAGAGATTAATCTATTAGAATGTATTTAATACAAATCTAGTAGCTACTATATAAACTTAGCGTAGTCTATAAGAGTAGTAAACTAAGATACTATAACTCTAAGAAATATCTTCTACTACTTTACGTTTACCTTACTAAAGATTAATAGAATTCTACTAGTTAGTTCTTAGAAAGAGTTAGACTAGTTTTTAGAGCTAAAACGCTTCTAAATAACTACGTAGTAATATTAGCATAGTACCTAAAATAGTAGTAATAAGACTAGTAATATATAAGCAGCAATAATAAACTTATATAGACTAGTCTTCTTAGAATTCTATATAATAGCGTCTAGAAGTTCTTTTATAATAGTTCTACTAAGGTAGTTTACGTCTCTAGCTTCTATATAGGCTACGCTAGTCTTAGAGACTATAATAGAAGAGCGTAGTTAACTATACGTAAGGTAAGTAAAGATAGTAGAGCTAATAGAGGGGTTTACCTAAGAGCAGCGCTAGAGATAGTTACTTTAGTAAACTAAGAGAATAGAGCTATTAGGTAGATTAGATAAAGTTATAATAAGAAAGATAGTACGCGCTAAGAGAGAGGGTGTGCGTAGTATACTATCTAGAGAGTTCTACTATTAAAGGCATAAGTAAGAATAGAAAGAAAGGTTTAATTAAGAGAGATAAGAGAAGAAATATTCTTTTTACTAGTAGATTTACTAGCGTAGTTACCTTTATAGAGTATAAATAACTTTACCTTTACTTAAGCTAAGAGAAAGACGCAGTAAAGATATAGTAATATATATTATTACTATTTTAACAAAAGATAAAAGAGCTACTATAGTCTAATAGACGCTAAGAGGCTATACTTATATAATAGCGTTGTATCTAACGTAATAAGTAATACTACTAGAGTATAGGTATACTATAAGAATACTACTAAGGCGTAATCTAATCTATAGAATAATTTAACTTAGAATAAACTTATAAAAGAAGCTATATATACTCTTCTAAATTTGCGCTAGGTAATATTAGCTTTTATTTACGTAAGTTATATTATAGTAAGAGAGAGAAGGCAGGCCTTATAAGATAAGAATCTAATCTATAGAGCTATTTATAAAGTGTCTAGACTATAGAAGAATTATATTAAAATAAGAACTAAGGCTTAATCTATTATATAGATTTACTCTATAGTATAGTATATAGAAGCCTAAGTACGTACTCTATAATATAGTTGCATTTTATAGGTATTAACTATAATAGAGTTAAATCTACCTAGTTTAGTTAGTAGTAGACACTAATATAATATAGAATAGGTAGTAAGTATATAGCTTCTATAGTTAGTTTATAGTTAGATAGGCTATATAAGGCTTAAAGAAAAGGTAGAACACTATTATTTAGCCTCTGTACCTACTAGTAGAAATACTACCTACTAGATTTACTATAGAAAATATATAAAGCTATCTACCTTACTAACTAACCTAGTACTACTATTCTATTCTACTAGATATTCTATATTATTGTATAACAGCGCTATAGTGTAATCTAGGCTTAAACCTACTTAAATACTAAGATAAAGCGTAACTTAGGCTTTACTATTATAGCTCTAGGCTAATAAATAGATACGTATTCTTTAACTACTAACGCGTTACCTTTATTCTAAATTACCTAATACTCTATATATTACTTTCTTAGAGCCTTAGTTCTATACCTAGTTTAGTAGTTAAGTATAATAGAAAGCTATAGTTAAACCTTAGGTTCTTTATAGATAATTACTTTAATAATATAAGTACTTAGGTAGTCTAGCGCTATATTTAGAATAATATTAAGTGCGTATTAGAGAAAGCTAGTAATAGTAGCGTAAGTAATCGCAAAAGTGTATATATAAATTACTAGATAAATCTCTTCTATAGTATAGAGTAGTAGTATAGTAGCACGTAAATATAAAACCTAACTAGCGTTCTCTTCTATAGCTAGCAGTTCTTTTCTAGGTATATAGCGTTAGATAACTATAAGAAGTTCTAGGTTAAGCTTACCTAGATTAATAGAGCTAGTAAAACCTATATTACTCTTAGAGATATACTACTAGTGTAATTCTATAAGACTAGTTTATACCTATTTAGTGTACTAATCTAGCTAGAGGTTACTGTTACTAATAATAAGATTAGCAAGAAAGTTCTAATAGGCCTCTACTATAGCTACTAAAAGACCTGCTGCAATAATAGTACTACTCTAGCTAACTTTCTAGTAATTAATATCTACTTTAATAGTAGAAATAGTATAATACTAACTTTATATTAGTAGTGCTAAGATAATAAAGGTATTCTACTTATACTAGAGGTATCTATAGCGTAATTTCGCTATACAATTTCTACTATGCTAGACTTATCTAGAAAGAGGTTAGCTAGACGCCTAAAGCTATAGTATGCCTAATATATGTACTTAAATAGAATAGTAGTTTACTTATAGTAGTATACGCTATAGTTAATAAAAAGCTTATTTAGGCTAAATAACTTAACTAAACGCAAAGCTATAGTAATAAGCGTAGTAAGAAAAGAAGAAAAGAAGAGATAAAAAATAAGAAAGAATATAAGATAGAGAACTAGCGCTAATATAAAGTAAGCTATTCTTTATTAGATTTACATAATTTAATAGAACTAGGTAAAAGAGGCGCTACTACTCTAGTTCTACTAGAGACTCTATATATATTATATAACTATAGTAAAAGAGTAGATACCTATTTGTATAGACTATAAAGTATATAGAGTAATCTTATAAGTAATTAAGTAAGTAGATATAAGTATTCTATAGTATTACTATAGAATAGAGGCGTATAGTAACTCTTTTATAATAGTTATAAAATAGATACTTAGCTAGCTACGCTATACTGCTAGATACAAGATAGAACGCTATATACACTAGCTACCTAGATATAGAACTCTATTTACTATAACTAAGAGTATAAACTACTCTTACTTATTATTCTACTTCTAGATATAGAGTACTTCTCTTATACGCCTAATATACTAATAAAAGAACTCTATTCTATAAACTTCTTATTAGATAATATATCTATCTTATTCTCTTCTAGGCTAGTAGCAACAAGGCGCTTTATATCTAAGAACTAGTTATTACTATACTATATATACCTACTCTCTATAATTAGCTTGCGCTCTACGTTATACTCTTAGTTAGTGTTCTTACTATCTATATTCTCTATAAAGTTCTAACTCTATATAGAAGCTTTAATTTTATTTTCTATTACCTTAAAGTTATCTAGAGTAGTATACTTAGTAAAGGTAGCTAGCGTTAGGTCTAATAGGCGCATAATCTTACTATAGTAGAATTAGTTAAGTTAGTACCTCTTCTAGTTTTTCTATATAGAAAATACGTTATTATTCTTATCTAAATCTACACGTTAGATAAAGTTCTAGAACTTATACTATATAGAATAACTACTCTAAAGAATAGTATTATAGATTAAGAAGAAAGCTATAGTTATTAAGGCGTTTATATTAATATTACCTAGTAGTTTCTTTATATTCTACTAGAATAAGCGCTTCTACTTATTAACAGCTTTTATAATATACTTACTTAGATAGTCTATAACGCGCTCTACTACTAACTATAGAAAGTAGAGATAAGATTAGTTCTTTCTATACTTTTTATTAGCTACTATATGCTAGTAGAAAGTAAGAACTAGAAGATTCTCTATCTTACTATCTTTACGTTTACGCTCTCTTACTTAGACATTCTTCTTATATTACTTCTACTTCTACTACTTTAGAGTAGTAAGCTTATTATTAGTATATATATATATAGCGTATAGAATCTTTAGATTAGAATTAGAAGAAGAAGAAAGCTTATAGCGTGTAATAACAGCCTTAGTAGTAGACTAGCTAGAGTCTATAACTCTACTACTCTTACCTTAGGTAACCTTAATATAACTACTAGTAGTATAGCTAAATAGTAGTTTTAACGCCTTATCTAGATCTAGAAGCTAGCTCTTATAAGTAGTAGTAGAAGCTACTTTATTATAATTATTCTATAGTACGCTCTTATATAGTATAAAGTAGTTTAGAGTAGTATTACTTATTTTAATACTATTACTCTAGTTATTAGTGTCTTACGTAATAGATAATACAAGCGTAGTAAGTATAGAAAGAGTATTAGTTAACAAAGTATACTCTATTTCTTTATTCTAGGTTTTCTTTATAAAGAGCGTAATAATAGTATAAACCTATTTTTAGCCTAAGTAGATAATACAGCCTATAGCCTAGAGCTATACTAAGTAGTAGAGCGTAGGTTAGAAGGCGAGTATATAGTAATAGTACTTCTATAGGTTAAGCTCTAAATTTATATTATAGAAAAGAATTAAGACCTCTACTTTCTATTCTACGCGTATTAGGTTAATAATAGTATTCTAATAGAAAAGCTTATTATTAAACTAATTAAGAAGTAATATCTATTATTTAGCTTTATATTTAGTAGCTAGAAGTACTTCTAAATAAATACTATAGTAGTAGAGAATATACGTAATTAGTATCTGCTCTAGTAGATTATAGGTAAATATAAGCACTTTATTACTTTCTCTAATAACCTAGTTAGCTATAGTATCTAGCATAGTTTAGATACGCGTTAATAAATAGACCTAGATATTAGCTATATTAAAGGCTACCTTAGTAGCTATATTTAGATAGTTAATATTACTTTTCTTATAGAGACTCTTAATAAAAGGTTAGCTAGTGTCTAGAAATAATATATTACTTACGTTCTACACTTCTTTTAATATTATATAGAGAATCTTAGTATACTTTCTCTATTTATAAAGACTAAATAAGTGCCTAAGCGCGCTATTCTTACTACTAGCTACCTTATATAAGCTAGGCATATACTTAAATAGATAAGATATAGATAATAGGTTTAGTATATATGCGCTTACACTATTAATTTATAGCTTCTTAGGCTAGCTACGCTTCTTCTTTTTATTATATATAAGAAGCTACTCTAACTAGAATAGTATAAGGCGCGCTACTATATTCTTCTAGAACTTATTCTTTACGTAAGTAAGTTATATAAGATAAGTGTTAGATATAGAGTTAGTAAGTATATGTATATTACGAAAGTAGTTAATTTCTATTTTTAACTAGAAGTTATAGTAGATTATAAGTTTAGTCTAAATCTACTTTACTATAGAGCTATTCTTACTAGCTAAGGTATTATTTATAATAAACTAGTTAAAAGTAACCTTTATTAAATAATATAGCTTATAGTCTACTATAATATTCTTAAGATATAGGTTATCTAATAGTATATTACTACTATTACTAATATACTCTCTTACAGCGTCTACGTCTACGCAACATTCTATTAGTAAGAGTAGACTAGAGAAATCTATAATTACCTATAGAATAGGTATTACTATTATAAGAATATACTATAAAGTGTTAAGCTAACTAATAGTACTATAAACTATAGTTATTATATACTTAATAATATATACTTTATCTAGAATAATCTAACTAAATATATTACGTATAGAGCCTAGCTACTTAGTAGACAGAACGTCTTATAGAATATTAGACGCCTTTAACTTACGTATCTAGCTATCTATATTTAGAAGTTTCTAGCTCTACTTACTACGTATCTTATTTAATAATTAGTATATCTTAAAAAAGAGGTTTATAGCGCAGAGTCTATAATAAGTAGCTTAGATATTATAGAAGTATATAATAATAGTGTATATACTTAATTTATTATTCTCTATAAGTATATCTTTACTACGTATAAGATAGTTCTTAGTAGTGCTAAATAGCTATAGATTAGGCTTTAGTTTTATAGTCTTATTACGCTTAGAAGTGCTATAGATAAAGACTTTAAGTAGTTCTAAGAAGTTAGCTATAGCTCTAGTAGTCTATTAGATAAGATAGAGTATAGTAAGAATAAAGTAGAGTTATAAGAGCTCTAGATTACAAATTATATTTAATTTATTAATAGCTACTTAGATCTTAGCTTCTATCTATACTTATAAGAGTTAAAGTATTACCTAATTAATATAGTATTTCTAGAAGTTTAGGTACGCTATATATAAAGTAATAAAAGAGATAGTTTTATCTAGATCTATAAGGTTGTAAAGGTAGGTACTATAGATATAATACTTATAGTACTTATTGCGCTGCTATTACTATAGTATAGCTAGCGTTTACTTTTATTCTTTTTAATAAACACTAGTAGCTACAGCGCTTTAGCCTAAGATACTTATAGTAGTAGAAGTCTACGCCTATAGCAAATATAGTCTCTTTTAGCTAGAAAGACATAGTTTAGACTAACGCTTAACGTAGAGTATACTTAAAGCCTTTTAGTATCTACTAGTTACTAGCTTAGTAAATAGTTAGTATAAGAAGTTATCTATTATCTAGTTAAGAGTAGCCTTATTAGCGCGCTAAGTAAGATTACTAGTATTAAAACTAGTAGCTTTATTAGTGCTAACTACGCCTAAGTACGCTATAACTTCTAACTAAATACTCTAGGTATAGAATAATAAGGTTACGCTAAGACGCTAGATTAACTTACTAAGAAAGAAAACGTAGTTACGTCTATCTATCTAGCTAAAGTTAATATATAATACTTACTATAGCTACTTATACTACTTATTATATTTTACTTTAGTCTACTTAAGCTTAAGCTCTTTACTAAGGTAGCTATTCTCTAGAGTAAAGAAATAGTTACTATCTATAGCTAGGTTACTTAGAGCTAGTTAAGTAGTAAGAATATTAGAAGTTATTAGAGAAGTAATAGAAGTACTCTTTAGAATATATAGAATAGTTTTTTCTTTATTCTTTAGTGTTATAAATAGAGTAGTAAGATTACTATCTACCTAATTAACTTTAAATAGCTTATTACTTAGAGCTTTAATATAAACTAACTCTATAACTTAAAGAGTATTTTTATTAATCTATAGTGCAAAGAGATTACGTTTATTATCTAGTAGATTAGAGAAATAAGATAGGTCTAGAAAATAAGTAGAGTTAGAATTTTTATACTCTTAGTAATAATAGAACACTTTATTATAGGTAGTTAGAGCGTTAATATTCTCTATAGTAAGAGATTTAGCTTTAACCTCTAATAACTAGATAATACTATTCTAACTAGATACGTTGCTATTATTAGCATTGTTAATATAGCAAATATTATAGCCTTTTAGTTTACTATAGCTACTAGATAGATTAGTAATAGACTAGTATAGATATAGAGTAGAGTTTCTTGCGCTAAAGCTTACTTTTATTAGGTTAGAATTCTACTTAAATATCTTAATAATCTACTATAAATATTAATTCTAAAGCTTAGAAAAGATATTTATATATTCTAGTAGCGCCTAGTTATTCTTAAATAGTAGCTTAGTAAGGCTAAGAATAATATAGGTAAGGCGTTAAGGCACATTTAGCTTATCTAACTTTCTTAGATTAGTATAGTAAGAAGGTTTAGCTAGGTTAAAGAGAATATTAGCTATTATATTAACTTAAGATACTACCTTAGTCTAATAGAGTAAGTTCTGCGCTAGAGTTAAATCTATCTTAGTAAGAGTCTTTAAGATATAATTAAGTAAGTGTTAGATAGTATTGTTATAGTATATAGCGCCTATAAAAGACGCTGTAGTAATACTAAAAAAGAGCTTAAGCTTATTCTACGCTATATCTATAGTATTAGAAAGCTTTTTACTAGTCTATAATAGTTTAAGAGGCTAGCGTTAAGAAGAGACGCTAGATTCTATTAGCTAGTTCTTATACTTAATATTACGCTAGCTGCAGCGCTTTCTAGCAGACTACTCTATAATAATAGTAGTAGAGAAGCTACGCTTTAGAGACCTATTCTATAGTTAACTACTAGTTAGTATAGTAAGGTTATTATTACTAGGTATAGATAGCAGCGCTATTAATAAGATTAGTAAGTAAACTTTACCTTAAGCTTCTATAAAACTAGTAGTTAGATAGATAGAGTAGACAGCAAAAATAACTAATAGACTAATAATAAGATTAGTTAAAGAAGAGTAGAAAATAGAAGAATAGACTAATAGAAGTAAATAATATTCTTTAGATATAACGCTACGCTAGCTAAATAAGTAAGACACTAATAAGAAAGGTTAAGATAAAGATAAAAAGTAAAGTTAAGATATTAAATAGCTTTATACGCTACGCGCTATTTTATTAGCTTATAGTAAGAGTTAAAGTAAGAGATAATATAAACGCCTTAGCTATAGAAAGCGCGTCTACTACTTAGAGAGTAGTAGAGAGTAAGGTTCTATTATCTTAAGATTCTATTATAGTTAGAAGAGAAAGACTACGTTAATAAAATAATATTAGACTAGATAATAAAACGCGTATAAGTCTGCGTATTAGATAAAGAACGTATAGCTCTATAGTAATAAAATCTAGCTCTAAAGAGTAGATAATCTATAAACTAAAGATAAAATAGATAAAATATATAAGTAACTATCTATCTATAAAGAGTTAATCTAAGAAGTAGAGATAAGATAGTTAGTACTAAAGCTGTAAGCATTACCTATAAGAGGCGTAATCTAATTAGTAAGAAGAAGATAGTGTATAAAGTAGTTATAGCTGTAGCTCTATAAAGAAGTAATCTAAATAATAGATTATCTAGAGATAAGATATAGCTATAGTAGTAAAGCGCCTAATTAAAAAATTTACGTAATAAATATAGTAATAAGAGATTAAAAATATAACTAATAATTACTAAAGAGTTAATCTAAATAGTAGAGTATAAGAAGTTATAACCTTACAGCGCGTTAGCTATAAGTATATCTATCTAGACATTTTTCTATAGATAGAATTCTTCTTTACTAAAGTAAACTAAAATAATATAAGATAGTATTACGCTTACTACTTTTCTATCTTATACTTTTTTCTTATAGTAAGATCTAGATTATAGAGCTATATATATAGAATAGACGTAGAATAGATATAGAGTTATTAGGCGCTTACTTATCTAAATTAAGATTACCTATAGAGTTCTATAACTTATTAGCGCAGCCTTTAAGAAAATACTCTTCTATAAAGTATAGCTAGTCTACGCATAGTTAGTAAATATAGTAATCTTAGTCTATTTTCTATACGCGTAAAAAGTATTTTACCTAGAATTTAGGCTAGAGATATACGTCTAGCCTACTATAGAGATTAACTACCTCTATACGCTTATACTATACTTTAGTAAAACGTTTATTATAAGTTTAGAAAAAGATAAATATAAGCGTAATAACGTTTGTATAGATATAGCAAAAGTTATAGTTTAGAGACTATTATATCTTAGCGTTCTAACTTACGTTAACTACTTTTACCTATTACCTATAATATTAGAAAGGTATCTAGTAATAGAAGTAATACCTACTAGAGTTAGTCTAACTAAGTTAATCTTTTTTAAACTTTTTTACTTATTACTAAATTCTACTATAGTTACTTAACGCTATAGAATTACTAGCTATATAATTCTAAAGTAGGCTCTAGGCAAAGTAGGCTATATAATAAGTCTACTAGTAGACTATAGTAGTAGAAATATATACGTAGTAGATAGACCTAGCTGCGTAGGCAGAGGCTACTATACTAGTAACTATATTATCTAGCTATTATTATTACTTATATATAAATAGTACACTAGAGCTACTTTAGAGAGATATTAGTAAACTAGTTTAAATAATAGTAGAAGATAGTGTTAGAAGCGTAGCTTATGTCTAGTAAAGTATTTTATAAAACACTAACGTAGATAGAGTAGAAAGTAAAGATATAATAAATATTGCTTTAGAGGTAGAAGTGTAAAGAGAGAAAGATAATACTATTCTTAACTATAGTAATATTATAATAGCTAACGTTATATTAAATGTAATATTATTTAGGTATAGATACTATAAGTAGATGTTATATTTTTGCTTATTTAGGCTACACACTAAGCTACCTTAAACTATACTATTAGTATACTTAAGAATAACGTTATAATAATAGCGTATAACTATCTATTCTATAGATAATATAAGTATAGCTATCTAACACTAATTGCGTAGAGACGCGTAGTAGAGAAAGAAGTAAAGACTAGAAGCTAGCATAATAATAGCTAATACAGCCTAGCTAGCGTAGCTACACTATTCTAACTACTAGATAGTGTTATAAGAATTATCTAGGTATTTATAAATATAGATAGATACTATAGATAGATTGTAAATACTATATCTATAGATAGTATTAGTAATAAGAAGGCAGCTGTCTCTAGCAAGAAAGTATTATATTATACTTTTCTACTCTAATAACGTTATACTACTATAGATACCTAAACACTAGAGCCTAGCACTTATTACTATAACACTAGAGTAATTAGTTATATAGATAATACCTTACAGGCCTTTATTAATAGTAATATTTATAGTAATATACTCTTAGATAGCTTTATTACTAGTAAAAAGTATCTTTACGTAGTATATATAATAGGCTAGATTAGAGTAGTTAGTTAATTCTTAAAATACGTAAATAGAAAATAGATTAAGACATAATTTACGCTAAACCTTATCTTTATTATTAGAAGATAGAGTAGCTATAAGAAAAGTTAATAGCACACTATAAGTAGTTAGATAGTCTAGAGCCTAGATATAGAGGCAAAAGATAGAGTCTACTTATAATATATAGTAGACTTTATTAATAATAATACGTAAGAGGTATTAGGTAGACTATTAGCGTTAAAAAAAGGCTTTTAGTAAGAATAAGGTTATAATCTATTTAGGTATAGTAATAACTACGTTAGTAGTCTTATCTTTATTATTACTAGTGTTCTATAAAATTAGGCGTATACTAAGACTATAAAGATAGTCTACTAGATTAGCTTTTAGCGCTATAAGTAGCACTATAAGTAATATTATACTATACTCTAGAAGCTTTATAAAGAGCTTAAATACTAAGCTCTTACTACTACTAGTAGTAGCTACGTAGACTATAGTAGCTAACTTACTCTAGATAATCTTAAGTAGAACCTTCTCTTATAATCTACAAAACTACGTAGCTACGCTATAGGTATAAATAAGAAGTTTAGATAGGTAGATAGTGTTAAACTTACGCTTAATACTATAGTAGAGATTAGTGTAATAGCCTAATAATGTCTTCTTAGACGTAGTAGTAGCTAGGTTATTAAACTAGCTTACACTATTACTACTATTATTATATACTAAAACCTTAATAGATATAAATCTAAGAAATATATAGTACTAGGTACTTACCTTTAGGTTATATTTATACTATACTATAAAAATTCTACCTACTTCTTACGTATACACAAACGTTCTAATCTATACTCTATAGCTAGCCTACTTCTTTAATATATTAGCCTTTTCTTTCTAAAATATATTCTAGACCTCTACTACTAATATAATATAAAGAGCTATATTCTTATAGTTAATCTTACGCCTAATAGTAATATAGATATACTATATAGCGCAAAGCTTAATTCTAATACCTAACACTTTCTTAGTAATAAAGTAGAGTCTATTACTAAGGTAATTAGCTATTTTCTATACTATACTAGTGTAGAATAGAAAAAGTATAGAACTTGTTATAAAGAGATTACGCAAATAATACGCTAGAAGATTATACTATAGACGTCTATAGAAAGGTAATACTATTTATATATAATAGATAAAGATATTACCTATAGATTATAGTAGAAATTAGTAAATAGGTTTTAGAGTCTTATTGTAATTAAAACTCTTATAGTACTATAGCGCTAGCAACACTAATCTATTAAGAAAGAAAATATTACGTATTTTACTACCTATAGTATTCTATATATAGTAACTTATTAACTTAGTGCTATAAGTAAGCGCGTCTAAGGTTAGGTACGCTAACGCTGCTATATCTTTATTTAGGCGCTAGATATAGTCTCTAATATAATAAATAAAGTTAGAGTTATAGAAGGTAGAGTTAAGAGAGAAACGCTATTTAGTAACTACTTTCTTATTAGCAGCTAGCGTCTATACGTAATATATAATCTATTCTCTAAGCTAGATAAAGTAGTTATTATTAGACTTATTAAATACTAACTATAAGTTATTACGTTATAATATAGACTCTATACTACTAAAAGTAGTATACGTAATAGAAGAAAGTTTATTAAGCGTATTAACGTAGCAAAGATTATACAGTTATTTCTTAATCTAAGCCTAGAGATAGTAGATTATATTTTAGAAATTTAATATACTTAATATAAATTTATAGTAGATAAGCTAGTTACTAGACTATATTATAAATCTATCTACGTAGTTAGCGTACTAGAGGCAGCTTATATACTTTACTATTAAAATAATCTACTATATTAGTGTTATATAATTAACTATTAACTATAAATAACTCTACTTTAGAAGCGTAGCTTCTACCTTATTATTAGTGTAGCTCTATAGTACATCTAATTCTTCTATAGTTAATACGCTAGTAGACTTCTCTTTATTAATATTATTATTATAAGAAGTAGTAGTAGACTTAAAGTCTAACTATAGCTAGTAAATAAAGGCTAGGCGCGTAAATTTCTTTAGAGCTAATAGATTAGTAGCGTAAGACTAGGCCTACTTATATCTATTTAGCGTAACGCCTAGAATAGTAAGAAGCGTAAGTAGTAAGAGTTTCTTTTTATCTAGAGTACTTTTTTAGCGTAGTAATAAGAGCTATAGATTATAAAGAAGAACTTCTATTATAGTAAGTATTATCTAGTTAGAGCTAGTATTAATAAGTAGATAGAGTATATAGAGAAAGGTAATATAGCTCTTAAGAGTCTAGAAAGTAATAAGCTATTAGAAAGTAAGCTAGAAGTAGAGAAAGTAGCTAGGTAGTTAGTATTATAAGCGCTATATATAAAGAATAATAGCCTAGAAAGAGCTAGCGTATAAAATAAAGTTATATATATATAACTATAAGAGCTATATAGACTAACTATAGAATTCTCTCTTATATATAACTATAGTCTAGATATAGTAAAAGAAGTAGTTATAGATAGCTATCTATATTTACACTATACTTAAGATATAGTTTACTAGAAACTACTTAAAAGGCTCTATCTTCTTAAGAAGTAGCACTATAAGCTTAAGAAGCTCTACGCTAGATTTACTATTTATATAGATAGTAAAGTTTATATAGATAAGCTATAGGCTTATATTATAATACTAGTTACTCTCTTTAGAAAGAACGTTATAAATACTAGTAAACTCTTCTAATTTATACTTCTTAGTGCTAGCTAGTATAGCTTTAAAGGCGTTACTACTAAGCGCTATAGTAGTAGAATATAGCTAGGTAACTTTAAAGAAAAATATAGTAGTAGTGCTAGACGCTATATAGTTAAATAGACGCTAGTAAGATATAGCTATAGTATAGTTTAAGAAGAAAGCTATTACACTAGAGCTATATAATTTAGCTACGTCTATATTAGTAGAGGTATAATAGTAGATATAGATATAGGTTTGTAAGTGTTTCTGCGTAGTGTCTCTTATAGTAATATACTAGTATATTCTAAAAGAGATATCTTCTATTATAGTATATATTAATCTATCTACTATAGAAATAAACTTAATAGGTTTAATTAGAATAGGTAGAAGAATAAAATTAGAGTAACGTTAGTGTAAAGACAGAATAATAGAAGCTAGATAGTTAATAATAGTGTAATATTTATCTACTACTAGACTCTAGTGTATACTAAGGTAAACTGCTAACTTATCTAGTAGAATAGTAATTCTATAGATTTTATAGATAAGAATATTCTATTTCTTATAATAGTAGAAGATCTCTAGTAATTCTATAGTAATAGTAGAGAAAGAGGCGTAATAAGAGAAAGTATAGTATAAATATAAGTATAATAGCTAATTAATAGTAAAAGTTCTAGAAGCAAGTAGGTAAATAAAAATAGTACTAGGCTTCTATAGTAATAGATTAGTCTTTTAAAGAAAATTTCTAGAATTTAATATAATATTAATAGTAGCCTAATTATAATACTAATTTTAAAGTAAATAAGTAAATAGATTAGCGTACGTAGTAACTACTATAAGTAGTAGTAGAGTAATATAGAATAGATAAGCTAGTTACTATAAATAGAGTTACGTTTAGAGTAAACTAAAAAAACGCTATAATAGTAAAGAGACGTATTATAGAAGTCTATCTAATAGTGTCTTAGCGTTTAGAAAAAGAAAAGATAAAGTTTCGCTAACTCTAATATAGCTATAGAAATATATAGCTAGAGTAGTTAAAGTATAAATAGATAGTTCTAGATCTTATAACTATAGAGGTTATACATTTAAGAATAGTATAACTTTAGTGTTATAGTCTAAAACTTAGATTAAGTAGCTACGCTAGTAATTAGTAGTATAAGATAGTATACACTAGTCTAACGTAGGTACTAAATTAGCACGTGTAGGTTAATAATTAGTATAATTCTATTATTACTAAACATAAAAAGAGAGTTATAGGCTAGTAGACGCTAGTATATAATATAAATTTTCTATTTCTATAAGTATACTTACACTTCTACCTATTACTACGTTTAGTAAGTACTAAGATAGCTAGAATAATAGTATCTATAAATCTACTACTATAGTAAATAATATGTTTCTAAAGAAAAAGTATACTAATACTTACTAGTTAGAGTTTTACAATAGTAGCGCTTCTTAGAAGTTATTAATATCTTAGTTACTATTCTATACTATAGTATAGATATATAAGTATATTGCGTAGAAGAATCTAGTATTATAGATTTCTAATAAGTATAACGCACTCGCTCTTATAGGCGTAATACTAGTATCTTTAATATTAGTCTAGAATAAAGCTAAAGTTAGAAAGAGTAAGGTAGAAGTAGATATAGATAGCACTACTCTTATAGATAATATAATATTAGAGGTAGCTAAGAACGTAGTAGACAAAATAATAACCTAGCTAAAGAAATAATAGTACTAGAGAAGAGGCTTAGATAGTAGTATAAAATAGGTAATAGAGAAACACTAAGTTAAGAAATTAAAGCACTAGAAGAAGTACTAGGCTTCTACCTAGAAGCTACTAAATAACTCTAATATAAAAGTTAGAATAAATAAAAAGTAGCTTACGTACTAAGAGTATATAGAAAGATAGAGAAAGATAGGCCTAGCTATAGTAGAGAATTTAATTTACGCTAGACGCAGCGTTGCCTTAAAAGAAGCGTTCTAGAACTAGTTAGTACTAATAAGAGTTTAGTAGTAGTAAGCTACTAAGAGACTAGAGCTACTATAGATTATAACGTAAAGTAATAACACTACGTTACTAGCGTATAATAACATAGTTTCTGTCTATAGCCTTAATATGTAATCTTAGAGAGTATATAAGAAGAAATATAATAGAGTAATACTTATAGAGAGCGTAAAGTTATACGTAACTATTTAATATTATATTAAATATGCTAAGCTTTATAAAGATAGGTTAGAAATAGAATAGGTTATTAAAAAGTACTAGAACAAGAGTAGTAGAGAGAGACTAGAATAGAGAGTTATAATATTTGTAAAAATATACCTACTAAAAGTACTCTATAGTTAGAACGTAGAGAGGTAAACGCATAGAAGAGAGTAGATAAAGTTTAATAAAGTTATAATATATAGAAAAAGGTAGAGCTATTTTAAGATATTATTTAGAGTTAGCGCTTTTACACTATTACTAGAGAGAGTTAAGAATAGTTAGGTTAAGAGCCTATAGAAGGCAATATTTCTAGAGTAGTATAATCTTATTATTGCGTACAATAAACACGTAGTACTACTATTAGATATAATTAAGAATATAATAATAATGCTAATAGAGAAATATCTTCTACTATTAGAATAGTTTACGTTTAAAGATGTAGAGAAATAGAACTATATTTATAATAATCTAGAGAGTCTATAGTTTCTACTCTAGTCTTATAATCTAAATAATAGTTATAGGTATATTTAGGTTAGGTAGCGCCTAGTAGATACTATAGAGCCTAGAGATACAGCAGAGAAAAGGTATTTAAGTAAAAATATATTGTTTTTAGAGTATAAGTAAATATAATAGTTTTACGTTATACTAAGTTTAAACACGTTTAGCGTAATCTCTAATATTAGCGTTATATACTATTATATAGAGAGCTAAACTTAGTTATAGTAACGCGTCTCTTATTCTAGTTTCTTTCTATATTATATCTACTATATCTTCTTCTATTATTATATACCTGTAATTATCTTATAAGTAATAAAGCCTTACGCTAGTAATATTTACTAATATTCTAGTCTACTATAACTAAATAGATATAGCGTTTAGAACTAGAGCTATAGGCATAGTAAAGCCTCTCTAAAGTAAAAGAAAACTACTAGATAGTTTTACCTTAGCTAAGCATAAATATACTACGCGTACTACTACGCTATTAAAAGATATATCTATTAAGAATATTATCTACGTCTGTACTCTACGCTAATTATCTTTCTCTACGTAGTTATTAAAACGCGTTACTACTTCTACTTTAGTTTAGAATAGTAAGAAGTTAGTGCACGTTTACTATAGAATATTAAGCTTTAAGTATATTTCTATAGAAATTAAGGCAGAGTTTAAGCGCGTAAAAGGCCTAGTAGAAAAGCTATATATAGATTAAAAAGAGTTATATTATACTTAAATAGAAATAGCCTACTTAGAGAAGGTAGTAGTAGCGCTATAGAGTAATATTGTAATAGAAAGGCTAAAGACAGCTAGAGCCTTAGATAAGGTTAATGTAGCTAAAGCAGAAGTAGCTTAACTCTATAGTTATATTAAAGTAAGTAAGAGTATACTCTATAAGGTTACTAAAAGCTATAGAACTATTATTAACGCTAATAATACTACTAAAGTTAACTACGCTAGTTTAGATGCTAATAGTATACTTGCTGTTAATAGTAAGGTAAAGAATAATTTATAAGCTTTAGTATATAATAGCTAGAATAGAGAAATAACAACTCTATTCTAGAATATATATTACACTTACGTAATGTAGACTTTCTTCTATACGTATAGTAGTTATATTCTAGTGCGTCTTCTACCTTCTATAAGAACCTTTATACATAAAACAACCTAACATAAACTAAACCTATCTATTCTAATATACTCTCTACGTAATATACTACTATTATATACGTATAATATATTACGTCTTATTATAGACTCTAGTCTACTTATTACGCGCGTAAAATAGAAGACTAAGATAATAAATTTTGTAATAGGTTTATACTTAGATATATTAATATTTAAGATAAAGGTTTTATTACTTAAATAAATGTAATAGGTTTACGTTAGGTGTAGATATAAAAGGTACGTATTATATAGAGGTAGAAAGGTTTTATATCTAGCCTAAATAGTAAAGTTTAATATTAGAGTTAGATAGTAAAGGTTTTATATCTAGATAAGAAGTAAATAGTTCTTAGTACCTACGTACGCTCTAACTACAGACTAGTAGGTATCTTACTCTATAGTTAGAATTATACAGAATGTATAAGTATATTATTACTTATATAGAAGTGTATCTACTTTGTATAAAGTTAAAAGAATTAGTAGTTATAGAATACCTATAAGAAGATTAAAGTTTAGAACTTTAATCTAGATATTATCTAAAGAATCTTATAAACTTTAACCTAAGTAAGCACTAAAAACTAGAGTAGCACAGACTACTTATAGCGGACTTTAACTTAAAGTCTACGTATCTAATACTAATAGGTTTATATTAGGTATAGATACTAAAGGTACGTATTATATAGAGGTAGAAAGGTTTTATATCTAGCCTAGATAGTAAAGTTTAATATTAAAGTTAGATAGTAAAGGTTTTGTATCTAGATATAAAGTAAATAGTTTTTAGTACCTATATACACTCTAACTATAGGCTAGTAGATATTTTACTCTATAGTTAGAATTATATAAAATATATAAGTATATTATTACTTATATAGAAGTATATCTACTTTATATAAAGTTAAAAAAATTAGTAGTTATAGAATATCTATAAAAAGATTAAAGTTTAGAACTTTAACCTAGATATTATCTAGAGAATCTTATAGACTTTAACCTAAGTAAGCACTAAAAACTAGAGTAGTATAGACTACTTATAGTAGACTTTAACTTAAAGTCTACGTATCTAATACTAATAGGTAGCTTAGATAGTAGTACTTAATATAGTTTAGCTAACACTAATTAGTACTATAGCGCTTACTAGACTTAATTCTAGATACTCTTAATTATATATTAGTTTTTATCTTTATACTTATTATATTAGATATACTTAATTAATTCTCTTAAATACTTAATTTAGATTACTATAGAATATAAGTTCTTATAATTATTAAAGTAGATAATAGTAGCTAACACTATAGTAGAGATATTACTACTATTCTTAACTAAGTTAATATTAGAGATAGTTAGCTTAGCACTAAATTAATATTCTAGCTAGAAGAATATTAGTATAAATAGTATATAGAGGTAGTAATAATACTTATAATATAGTTTAGAATAACTAGTCTACTATCTTAGTAAAGAATAGCTTAATAATAATATATCTAGTTCTTAATTTAGAAGATAATAATATTAGAAATTAAGCTTATAGTGTCTAGATATAAAGTTAGTAAAATTATTAATATAGTAGAGAAATATTTATAGGTAGCGCTTTACTAGATAGTATACTTTTTTCTTTTTAGCTTTAGTTAGTATTATAAATAGAACTAATAGCTCTAGAAGTACTAGAACTATAGTAGCTATAGTAGTATTAATTTTAACTTATACTATAGTTCTTAGAAAGATAGAGATTAGCTAATTTTATAGAATAATATACTAAAGAAAGTGCTCTACTAGTTATAGTAGAATAAGAGATTTTCTATACACTTCTAGACTTATAAAATCTATACCTATAGTAAAAATAGCTTTTTATTAGATAATTAGGCCTTATATAACTATAATAAGTATCTATCTAGTCTATCTAACTATAAATAAGTTATTTAGATAATTTAAGAGACGCTATATAGCTAGGTATAATACTAAATTTAGAGAAAATAAAGATTATAAAAGCTTAGATATATAGACTACTACTTTTTAAGATACTTAGTACTATAGAACTAGCGTTATTAGATAAATTTATAACTACGTAGTATACCTACTTACTCTTTATAGTATAAAGTGTATTAGTTACTATAATAATAAAATAATATAGATATAATATTAGAGTTATTCTTCTAAGTAAAGTTTTAGTAAACTTAATAAGTATAAGGCTATAACTTAGATATATATTAAATATTAAAAAAGAAGTATATAAAATAATTAACTTTTTTATTCTACTACTTTCTAAATTCTATTAATTTATACACTAAACTTACTTATATCTCTAACTTATCTTTTTATCTAGACTTAAACTCTCTAAGAATAGACTTAGAACTCTATAGTCTATATTCTAATATAATAGTTAATATACTAGTATATCTCTTAGCTATTATTACTAGTCTTAAGCCTCTAATAGTTAAATAAATACTTTAGCTTATTCTTATAGTGCTTATAACTATAGTAGTCTACTACTAGATTATTCTTTTCTTAGATTAGTAGAAGGTACTAGAGTTAAAGTATAACTTATATTATAATATTCTAAAAAATATAAGTATTAAACTAGAGCTTAGAATTATAGAGTAGCTTTATATTATTAAATAGAACTTTATACTAAGAGAAGTTATTCTTTACTCTAATTTTACTACTAGCCTAGACTAAGTTTATATCTAGAATATATAGTAGTTTACTAAATATAGTAATAAGCTAGAATATATATAGTTAGTAAAGTATATAAGAGAGAAAGATTAGAATAGAATAGTAATACGTATAGTAATCTTAGAGATAATAAAGTAGCTATTAGCGTATAGCTTAAAACTAGTCTAGTAGCTATCTAGGTTATTAAACTACTAGATCTTAAGCAGAGTAGTTATAGTTACTAGAAAGTTATTAGTATATAAAGTATTAAGTTAGAAAAGTTTTATAGATAGTGTTCTACTAAATTATAGCTTTTTAGATAGTATAAGAACGTATTAGTAGTATAAGTTAAACTAACACTCTTTATAATACTTATAGCTACTTAGATAGAGATAGATAATAGTTATACTATCTTATATATAAGTAATAGAGTTATAAATTAGTAACTATATAAAGTACTATAATTATAACTATATAATTAGTAGCTTCTATTAAGAAGTAAGTCTATTAGACCTATAACTCTAAGTATAAAAAGAGTATAGCTATATAAATAAGTCTATAAGATCTATAACCTTAATATAGAAATAGTAAAGAAGTATTACGTAAGTCTATTAGACTTAAAGTAACTAATCTAATCTAAAGGTAATCTATTTCTATTTTTCTTTAATTATTAGTGTAATATTAAAGCTATTATAGTAGTATAAAATATTCTATCTTTTTTTAGAGAATTAATATATACGTAAATCTTATATTTCTAAAAAAATATATTTATAAAGTAGCGCAAGGCGCCTCTAATAAATATTACTAGAATAAATAGCTTTAGATATTATTCTACCTACTAGTTAAATTAAGTTAAAAGTATAAATTATATATAATAATTCTAAAAGTTAGACTAGAAAAATAAAACTACACTTAAGGTTTTTCTAGAAAAAGTAGTATTATAGTTAGCTATACTATTTAATTATTTAATTCTTATAGCTCTTTCTACTTTAGACTCTATTATAGTAAAGACTTTATAAAATATAAAATATTTAAAAAAAAAAACTCTATTCTTCTACTTTAATTTTATAGATACTAGATACTATAATCTTTTTTAATATACGCTAATCTACCTCTCTCTCTAAAAGTATACTAGGTTATTTCTTAGTATTAAGTAAGATATAGCCTCTATAATCTTACTAGATAAGTACCTAGATATAGCCTACTTAGTCTAGTTACTAAAAGGTATAGTTTACTTAGACTAGTAACTAGAGTTAGTAAACTAATAGTATATTAGAAACTTAGAATAATCTATATAGAACTTATCTCTATAGCGTTCTAGAGAAGCTCTACTCTCTCTATAATAGTTTTTCTAAAATCTAGCTTTATATCTTTAAATTTATTAGTATAAGAAATAATAAATATAGTAGAACTTATATAATAATCTTATATAAGACCTTAGAGTTAAACTATATATTTAGCGTACCTTAGAATAAACTAATATTATTAAGATTTACTATATACTTACGCCTATTATAGGTATTAGTTATAATATTACTACTTTATAGAGTATTATTAGCTTTAGAAATAATAAGTAGCTTACTAAATATAGTAATAAGCTAGAATATATATAGTTAGTAAAGTATATATATATAGAGAAGAGAGAAGATAGATAATAAAAGTATATATAGTAATTATAGAGATAATAAAGTAGCTATTATTATATAGCTTAAGATAGATATAGTAGCTACTAGTATTATTATACTACTAGACTCTAATATAGCTATAAGATATAATAACTATAAAGAAGTTAGTATATAAAGCTTAGAGTAGAAAAGGTTTTATAGATAGTGTATAGCTAATTAGTAGCTTTACTAAGTAGTATAAGAAAGCGTTAGTATAGAGATTTAAACTTATACTTCTTAATAGTACTTAGTAATACTAGATAGAGATACTAGATAGTTAGAGTATCTCTTCTAAGTAAAATAATCTATAATTAAAAGCTATATAATCTACTATAATAGTAGCTATTATAAGTATACGTACTAGAAAAGAGTAGTAAGTCTACTAAACTATTAATTATAAGTAGAAATAAGTCTCTAACTATATAAATAGGTCTTATAGATCTATAAGTATAAGCTAGTTATAAGTATCTTACTATATAAGTAGGTCTATAAGACCTATAACTATAAAAAATAAGCTTAAATCTAGTAGTAAATACTTACTAGTCTACTAGACCTAGAACTTTTTACTAAAAACTTCTATTTAGATTTATCTTAAATAGAGTTAGTTATAGAGTTCTCTATATAAACTATTTAATCTAAATAGACTCTATTTAGGTTTCTAACTATAGTAAGACTATTATTATCTAAAATATACTAGTAACTTATATAGTAAAAGAAGTTAAATAAACGCTTACTAGAGTTTATACTACTAATACTAAAGAGAATATAGAAGCTATTACTAGCTATACTAGTATTACTATTTAGAACTTTTAAATAAGTTTTAGTAATTTTATAAATATAGATAGAGAATTAAAAAGTAGAATTAGTACGTAGATAGTTAGTAAAGGCGTTAGCTATATTATAGGTAAAGTTACTATTAGTAGTTATTATAAAAAAGATAGAAACTAAAAGTATATTAGCTAGATAGTACTTAATAGATTATAGAGGTACTTACTAAGCTATATTATTACTATAACTAGAGACTCTCTTTTTAAAGTAGAAAAAGCTATAGAACTAATATTACTACTATAACTACTACTAGAAGGCTTCTTACTACTACTACTACTACTACTACTTTTGTATAGAGTATTAATATTAAGACTAGATATTATAGTAGTTACCTTACTAGGTAAAGCTATAGTGTAGAGATTAGAGAATATATTTAATAGATAAGTAGTAGAGTAAAATAAAGAAAAGTTAGAAAAAAATAAAAAGATAAAATAGAAAAGAGTATTAGATAGGTAGTTTATATACTTTTATAAAGAAAGTAAAAACTAAGATATAAAAGCGTATAGCTTACTTAAAAGGT
This sequence comes from Alternaria metachromatica, assembly GCF_023757995.1. Classification (NCBI taxonomy): domain Eukaryota; kingdom Fungi; phylum Ascomycota; class Dothideomycetes; order Pleosporales; family Pleosporaceae; genus Alternaria; species Alternaria metachromatica. The sequence continues at coordinate 60,109 of NW_026055541.1, forward strand.
TTTTACAAACGTAATATAAATAGTAAAAAAGATTTTTACTTTATTTTATTATACTACTTTTCTAGTTTTAATAAGCACGTAAAGTACTATATTATTAGATATTCTATAGATAGTAGAATAGAAAGTAAGAAAAGAGTAGTATTAAGTAAAGCTTTAACTATTATATTATTAAATATATAAAACTAAGTAGTAGTAAATATTATATATAAAGGCTTTTTTAAAGGTATTTAGAAAAGTAAAGCTATAAAAGTAAAAGTATAGAATACGCTATCTACTTTAGACTATAAGAATAGAGCTACTAAGCTATTAAGACTACTAGTAGTATAAGCTACCTAATAGTTTAGAGGCTTATTTAAATAATAGCTTAAATATAATAGTAGCTTTTCTAATAGAAATACTAGCTTCTTTAGTATTATAGCTACTTACTTAGAGACTTATTTAAATAATAGCTTAAATATAATAGTAGCTTCTCTAATAGAGACGCTAGCCTTTCTAGTATTATAGCTACTTATATAGAAACTTATCTAAATAGTAGCTTAAATATAATAGTAGCTTCTCTAGTAGAAGAGTAGCTTCTCTAGTATTATAGTAGCTAGCTAGTAAGTTATATAGATAATATAGTAGTAAAACTAGTAATATAATAATAGGCTAAATAGCTATTAGGCTTAAGAGTTAGTGCGCTAGAAAAAGCTAGATCTAAATAGTGTTTAGATAATAATAATAACTAGAGATATATATATAATATAATTAGTTATATTAAGTACCTATTCTAATAAAGATACTTCTAATCTCTTTACTATAATAATAGCTTAGGTTATTAAAAACTTTTTATACTTAGTAATTCTAGTCTTACTACTATATACTTATTATAACGTGTTTTGTAATTAACTTAGTATTCTTTAGACTTTAATAAGCTATTAGCTCTTCTCTAGACTCTAGTTCTTCTTAATAACTTTCTCTTTACTATCTATATAGTATTAGAGCTCTTAATAAAAGAACTAAAGTCTAGCTATATAGTTAAGGCTAAGAAGCTAGAAAGTAGAGACTTATAGAGAAGAATAATAAAAATACTTAGAGTTATCTTTAGTTATTTACTATTAGATTAGACTAAGCTAAGATATAAAATACTATAAAGAGTCTTTTACTAGCCTTAATAAGTTAGTAGAGTAACTAAAGCTTCTCTTTTAGTTTTAAAGTAGCTTACTACGCTAGTAGATTATTAAGATAAGTAGAAAGTAATTATATATAATAGAGTTTTATATATATTAGTGTAGTTACTTAATAGAGCTAAGCTCTTAGATAGAAAAGATATATAGTAAAGTAGATTGCGCTTATTATATATTACGTAGAGCTAGCGCTTAATAGCTTATTAAAGCTATATAGCGTATAAAGAATAAAAATATCTAATCTAACTATAATATATTAAGTATAACCTTCTTTTATAATATACTTAATTATCTTTTAGATAGTTATAATCTATATTCTTAGAATTATACTCTTAGCTTTAATTTATAATAATATACTATTATATATAGCTAATCTTCTAGTTAGTTTAGTATTCTACTTTTAGGCTATAGTAGTTAACTACTCTACTAGCTTCTACTTCTACTAGTATATAGTTAGAGAAAGTGCTAAAAGTAATTATATTAACTATAGCGCCTAAAAGCTTATTAAACTTCTACTTTTTTTTTTCTTTTTATAGATTTTATTATTTAGTATATTATCTTAATATTTTAATAATATTAACTTTAAACTTATCTAACTTTTTATTTATATAGTTAGAGTTAAATAGTATTTTATAGACTTTAGGTATATTACTAAAAAGAGTACTAATCTAAAAAGAAATTAAAGTACTTAGAATACTATAAATTATAGTCTACGTATTAGGCTTTAGCTTATTAATAATTTTACACTTTCTTAGTTACTTATTAGTTATCTTAGACTTTAGATCTAATTATTCTTATAGTATTATAAAAGCTCTATTATCTAATTATATAAGATTATCTTCTTTACTAAATTAGATAACTTTTTTCTTATTTAGAGCTTAATAGCTTAAAAAGTATTTTATTTTATTTTTATAGCTTTAGAGATATAAAATATAATTATTACTAGATTATTATAGTATTATTTTCTTCTAAATCTTAGAAAGATTATAAAATACTACTTTCTTAAACTCTAAAGATACTCTAGAAATAGTTATAGCTATAATAGTGTTATTATATTAATTTAAGTTTACTAGATATAGATAGTAGTCTAATTTATCTTTAGTAAAGATACTTAAAAGCTTCTAGAATTATTCTATATTATTTACTTAGAAGCTTTTAGTAAAGTTTAGTATAAGCTAAACTAAAATTATATTATTTTCTACTCTAATTAGAGCTTTTAGGCTACTAAACTAAGTATTAACTATAAGAGAGTTAATATTCTTCTTTAGAAATTATTATTTAATCTTAGCTAAAATACTCTTAGTCTATAGTTTTTAGCCTAGATTATTAATATAACCTTAGAGATTCTCTAGCGTACTCTACTAAAGTATATTCTATTTATCTATATAAAGCTAGCTTTTATCTATATATACTTAAAGAGTTAAGTAGTTCTACTTATAATAGTTACTTTTATTATATATCTAATAGTTTAGAGTTACTCTAAAAGCTTATCTATTTATAGTACTTTAATTATATCTAGGTTCTAGATTCTAAAAGCTCTAGAAGTTATTATAGAATATCTAACTAGTATTCTATTAGTAACTACTATATTACTACTATTACTAAAGTTAATACTAGTTATTTAGCTAGTATTACCTCTAGCCTTAGAGTAGATATACTTTTAAGTAGTTTACGCGTTTATTAGCTTAATAGTCTACTTTACTATATATATTAAAGTTATTTATAAGTTTAGTTTTATAGTAAGTCTACTAGAACTTCTATAGTTCTAGTTCTAGGCTAGTATAATTAATCTTTAGGTTAAGTATCTTATTAACTAAGTTATCTACTTCTATATTAGTAGATACTTTTTCTAAAAGTAACTAGAAGATATAGAGCTAAAGAAGCTTATTTTAGAGTAGAATATTAAGCTTAGGTAGCTAGAAAGCCTACGTATAGTTATTTTAAGAGGCTAGTACTAGTTACTAAAGTTACTAATAAACTATTAGCTACGCTAGATTAAATTTAACTTCTAGAATAATCTTCTTAACTACTTTAGAAAGGTTAAGTATATAAGCTTTTTTTTCTACCTTTAGATAGATAGTAAAATAGTTACTAATTCTAGTATAGTTAAATATCTTTAGGTTATTAGTCTTTAAACTAAACTTATTAAGTATCTTTATAGTATATCTAAAGAGTAGTTTCTTAACTAAGTAGAAACTTTAGTAATCTTTATTAATAGTTAATACTTTAATATAGCGCTTACTATAAATCTAAAACTTTTATAAGTATTTTTTAATATTTAGATTAGATTTAGCTTAGTACTATAGAAGCTAGTACTTAAAGTACTTAGTCTAAGCTTTCTATTAGTTTTTATTATTTATATAAAAAAGCTTTCTAAAAGCTTTTCTAAACTTCTTCTAGAATTTAGTAACTAAAGTATTAGTATATTTATTTAAGACTTAGATAATTACTTTTTACTTAGATTTATAGTACACTAAAAGATAATTAATCTTTATCTTATCTATAAACTTATAGTACTTTAATATATTCTTAAAGTACTTAAGAAATATAGTAATATTAGTTCTATTAAATACTAGAACTATTTCTAATAGGTATAGAGAAAGCTAAATAGAATAGACTAAAGAGTAATTATCTAGCTACTAGAGAAACTAAGCTATTATCTAAAGAAGTCTTACTATATTATTATTTTAGAGTTATACTAGAGGTTATATCTAAGGCTACTAGCTAGTAGTGCCTAAGAACTCTAGAATATCTAGTATTTTAATATTCTTCTAGAATAATATAAGTATTACTTTAGACTTTATAAACTTAGTTTAGAAAGATAAAAATAGTTATTTAGTAAATTAAGCTTTTAAAAAGGCTTTAGTAACTAACTTAGATTATTTATTAATTTTAGCTTTATTAGATTAACTTTTACTTATTTATATAAGATAGTATATAAGTATTATAAATAGTATAATAGCTAGTGTAAATATTAAATATATAAGTACTATTAATTAGGTTTAACTATTTACTTACTAATAAAGTTAGGTATTCTTTACTAAAAGAGCTATTACTATCTCTTTTATATATTATAATAGCTTTCTACTACTATTTTATTATTTAGTCTTTTCTTTTCTAGCTATACCTAAATTAAGATCTACTATATTAGCTTTTCTAACCTTTCTTAAGTTTTATTATTTATTCTTAGTAGAATAATATAGCTATATACTTTCTATTATATTATTTTCTATCTATATAGTTCTCTAAAGAGTAATTAGCCTAGTCTAAACCTTTTATCTAGCTTTTTATATTACTTAGTATAGCGCTACTATAGCTATATTATCTATTAGCCTAAGTAGTAGTTATTATTATTTAATTATTTATATTATTAAAGGTCTTTTAGTATATCTACTTCTTAGCTATCTATACTATTAGATTTTTATAGCTTATAGTTTACTTCTATATATTTTTTAAGTATACTATTTTATATATTATCTTATTCTCTATTTTATATACTTATCTATTACTTATTCTATTATATTATATAATAATTATATTTTATCTTTTCTAAAGTCTAGTTAAACTATTATTCTAATAAGCTTTTAGTAGATAAAATATATACTTAAAGATAGTGTATAGCCTTTCTAAAGTAGAAGACTAAATAGATTAAGTTTTAGTTAGTTACTATATATAGTAAAGTAATTATTAGTACCTTTATTAGAATAGATACTTAATATAATTAATTATATTATATATATATATATATAGTTATTATTCTTATCTAAATACTATTTAGATCTAGCTTTCTCTAGCGCACTAACTTTTAAGTCTAATAGCTATTTAGCTTCTTATTATATTACTAGTTTTACTACTATAATATATATATAGTTATTATTCTTATCTAAATACTATTTAGACCTAGCTTCTCTCTAGTATACTAACTCTTAAGTCTAATAGCTATTTAGCTTTCTATTCTATTACTAGTTTTACTACTATATTATCTAAATTATAGTATTTATTAGTAAAGTCTATATAGTAGAGAAACTTTATCTAAATTATAAATTAAGTATATACTATAACTAATATAAGCTTTATAGATAGTAGTAGTTTAATATAAGCTTCTTAGATTATATAAGTATATATATTAGATTTTAATTAGCTTTTAAATATAATAATCTAAGAAAATAAGCTTATATATAGCTTATACTATAGTCTAAGTAATTCTCTAACTATATAATTAAAGTAGCTAGTTATTTATTCTATTATTATAGTTATAAGAGAAGAATATATATAGTTATATATTCTTAGAAGTAGAATATCTCTAAGGTTTAGCTATAATAATTAAAGAATACTTAAGATTTAACTAGTTAGATACTATAAATATAGCTAGTGTAATTCTCTAGTAATAATATAAAACTTATATTTCTAGATAGCTTTATAGATATATACTCTATAATTATTATACTTTTATTCTTTTACTCTTACACTATTTATTAAACTCTAGCTACTTTTTATATCTTTTTACTTTATTTTTCTACTCTTTTATATAGAGTTACGCACTATAGATCTTAAAGTCTAAGATATTAGTTTAGTATACTAAGATATAAAGCTATAGAATCTACTTTTCTAAATATTATATAAGTATTTACTAATACTTAGCTATATAAGACTAATAGTAAAGTATAATAATACTATAATAATATCTACTAAAGTAAGAATAGTCTTCTTTAACTATAATTTAGATAGTAGATTTAGTATAAATAGACTTTTTAATATCTTTAAGTTCTTTAGATAAAGCGTAGGCTATATAAGACTAAGTTTTATATAAATAATAAGTAAAGTAAAAAATATAATCTAAGAAGATATACTATACTATAATTACTTAATATAATATCTAGCTTAAGTTATATCTAGTTGTAAAGCTTTTATTAATTCGTATTTTAGCAAATTTTATAAACCTCTACTAGTTACCTATCTATTACCTACCTAGGTAGTTAGTAAGAGCTAAGCTATTATAGAAGTATATAACTAATAAGAATAATTAGAGTATCTACGAGAATAACAGAGCTATTTCTCTATTAGGTAGGAATTAAATATTAATCTACGTAACGAGAGATAATACTAGCAGACATAATAAGCGGACAGAGCAACTTGCACGCTGCCGGTAGTGCCCGTCGACTAAGGCGCGACATTCTCTCTGTACGTTCTTTCTATGTGTTCTGCGCGGCTGATGCGGAGAATACCAACATCGAAAGGCCAGGCCGTTCTTCCGTTACCTGTTCCGGTTCACCCCCAAGATAACCTCTATTCACGCGATAGCAAGACTGCAGTTATTATCATTCTGAACCAATTTTGAACAGACGTAGCACTGCGCCGAAGCAGCCTCGCGCGTTGTCCTGCGCCAAACCACTCCCTTCCATGTCCGAGTGTACCAGCTCCTGCTCTTTCTCCAGTTCCAACTCGTTCGCGCGTCGCACCCTCTCCTTCATGTCTGCGCGACGCATGTCACCAAGACCCATCTTGGCTTCTTCGCGTTACGAGTTCCACTGTGACAGGCTTTCGCGCGTCGGTATCGCGCGCTGTCCGACTCCAGGGCTACTTCGATGTGCGGCCACAGCTATGTCGGGGTGGCGAGCCAGTGGGGGCGGCGAAACGTACTGCGGCGGAGGCCCGTGATATATACCCGGCTGCGCATGACGATGGAGGGATGAGCGGTGCGTATGCTGGGATAGAGCGTCTTCAATCGGTGAAATATTGAGGCGCGAGGACGATGTACGCTGCTGGCCGCACGACCCCGATTGCGCAGCTTTGAGTGCAGTAAGTGACTCCGAACGCGCTCTTCGCAATTCGCCTTGGTGATGCTGCTGAGCGGAGCGAGATATGCTGCGTCTCCGGTTCTGTCGTGACGGGTCACCATGAGCAATGCGCTGGGTAGGCAGCGATGCCGAAGGTGCTGTCAGTTCCAGCTGCATCGGGCCTGCTGAGTTCGGTCGCGGGCGGTTCCCATGGGCCGGGGTGGGTATTTGGCGATATCTCAGCTTCGAGTGCAAGCCGACGGGGATGAGTGGAAGTTCGGCTGCATTGAACGGTTTATCGATTGAGTCAGAGTTCGTTCCTTGTGCGGCGCAATCGAAGAACCCGGCACCTGTGTACACATCACTAGCCTCAAGACTATGCGACCAGGGACGTGACTGGCTGTTCATGGTTCCAACGCTGGATCGGCGGTCAAGAGTGCCGCTTGACGACGAGGAAGATAACAAATCGCTCAATGAATGGCCGTTGGCGAGTAGCTGAGGATGACTGGAATATGATCGAAGATTGAGCCGTGAGGCAGATCGCACTGATCTTGTCTCCATTCTGGGATAACTTCCATCTTGCGGCATGTGTTGCAGGGATTGACGGCGGCGTTCCCGCAATGTTACTGCTCCTCTGTAACACAAGCCGGGGTGGTCTCGTCTGGCGGTCCAGTCTTCCTCCTCCAGATTCATCCCTCTGTCAGAAAGACTGTGTTCGTACCGTTCTTGGTGGCTTACTGAAGAATGCGAAAGCGATGCAGGAGCCGTGACTTCGATTTGAGAGCATTCCGAGCTCGACAATCGTCGGTATCGACTTGGTTGTTTTATAGCCGTCTCAGCATTCTTGCCCGCTTTGGGGACGCGTTCCCGGTCTCGCGGCAGCATCTGTATTGCAGCAGCAAAGGGTGGGAACTCAGGCGTCGCAAGGTCAATCGCATTGAGTTCGCTGATGCTATGGAGCGTGCGGCGTCTTTCCTGTAACTGTTGTAGGCTGGTTCGATGCTGAACTTTGAGCGATTGAACCTCAGGATGAGGCTTCTGGAGAGGCATGTTGAGGGTCGGTTTTCCTGGAAGAATGCCAGGTTGCTTTCGGATGCTCTAGTCAACTCATATGTCGAGCTCGAAGGGTTGTAAGGTCTCGCTGAGTGCTTGTGAACTCCTGGAGGTTTGTACCGATGCCGCGCGCCTTGAAGCGTATTATCGGTGATATCGGAACTGAGCTGCATATTGTGCTAGGAACCCTGCATACTTGCCAAGCGAGCATTCGTCAGCGGTGTGGCCGTTCAGTTGCCGTCGCACCTCGAATGGGTCTTTGGACAAGCAGACGTGGAGCGGGGACACGGATTGCTTTACGAGTAGCGGTCAGTGTAGATGCTGCTGTTCACGAGGAGTGACACGAACGTCTTGGCATAGTCTCGTATATTCTGGGCAACATAACATCACGCCAGTTGACGCGAATAGTAATGCGGTAGTGATTCTTTGAGTTGCTGCAGCGTGCGTGCGTGCTCGAGTCGACACCTGCGCCTCTAATATGTCAATACCACTGCTTTCCGCATATCCAGTGATTCGGGGCTTTGCTAGGTGGATCATGACTGCGATGAGGCGGTTGTTGCAGATCATCTCGGGAAAGCCATTTCTTCGGCGACCCAGCCGTGAGGGTCGAAGCGCGTGGCGGACAGGTGGTCGGGCAGGGTCAGCCATGTCGGGTCCAGTATGACTGGAAAGTAAAGTCACATTATGGGTACAGCAGCCTAAAATTACGCTCTTATAGGTCACCGCGGATGCGCCACCATATTGGGTCCGGTGCGACGAGGTGCAGCAGAGGATCGGGCCGTGAGATCGAGACGCTTGTGAAGACGATGTAGAAAAGAGCTATCCAGCCATGCGAAGTCCGTCGAATGAGAAGCGCGTGAATGCTGGCTGCATGGATGAAGATGATTAGCATCCTTTCACAACGCATGGAAGGCTCTTGTGTAAGCCAAGGCCAACGTAGCTGCCGTGCGATTTGGCGACTCTAAGACATCGCACCTTCTGGCGTCCTCCAAGCTTAACACTTGATATAGGCGAAATTGGTATGATGTTTGCACATTCGGGTTTGATTGCGAGGACGCCGGGGCGCGATCGGTGAATGGGATGCGAGATTGGTAGGCGCGGAGACGTTCACTTCATTGGTGTTCGCTGCCCATAATGACGTCTGGTGTCTGGTGTATCTCTATCCTCATTAGCCTTCCTGGGCGTGCGCATCATCTCTAGCTTCCGTCGGTCCATCTTGTGTCGAGAGGTTCTTCTCTCTTTCCACCTTCCTTGCCTTCATGTCCGCCGTCATCCGGCTCATCCTCGCGCGTATCTCATCCATTCTGACCGCAATATCATGCGTGTTGGGGCTGGGATCCCGACCGTGATCGACGCCGACGGCGAGCTTGTCGCGCATAGGTCGCGGTGTAGGTACGCGGGGCGTGTTCGCGTCATGCTCGGTCTGCGCATCAGCTATAGCAGTTCTAAGGAACCCCGGATTGCTCGTGCCATTGGTCTTTACGGGAAGTTTGCTGTTAGTATAGATTGAAGAGCAGGTACTACGCCGGGTAGTGGCCACGTCATTCAGCGATAGAGAGAGGGCTGAGTCCGAGCGTAGGTGAGCGGGCAACGGGGAGGACGCCCTGGGTATCAGTCTCTTGATGGACTTGGGTGGGACGGGCGGAGCGTGTTCGAGATCAGGTGAGGGGCCCCTGTGCTCGTCGTTTGGGGTTCCCTGGAGTTGTATCCGAGTCGCCCGGAGACCGTGGGTTGCGGAAACCGGACGGTGCGACTGAGATGCTGACGCGACTCCGGATGCAGTCTTGCTGTTGCTGGCTGTCGCTTGGCACCATCCCAGGCTTGCTTTCGTCGGCCGGGCATAGCTGGGCGCATTTGTGGTAGACACAGTCGACCTCAAGCTGGCTGTTGCAGGCTGAACATGACCGGAGGCGCTTCCAACGGCCGGAGTTGGCTGGCTCCCGTATTGCACCGAGGCTGGTGAGGGTGATGGCGTAGGTGTAGGCGACTGGCATAACTGCGAGTATCGCGATGTTGGTTGCGAGGCCCGTGGGCTTGCTTGCGATGTGGTCGAACCACATCGCGGTCGCGACAGTGAGGTGAACAGGCGCTTGCTCAGTGAAGGCGAAGTGCGGCAACATCTGGAGACGGCGCTAGGCGGCGACATGTTAGTCATGCTGGCAGGTGCAGCTGGTCCACCTGGAGTCGCGACTTCCTCCTCAACGCCGAGACACTTTCCCATGACAAGCTCCACCTGAGCAGCAACATCGTCAAAGTCCAGCGCTTCGAGCACGTCGAGCGCTTTCATCTTGTTGTTCAAGGCTGCGCACCATTCATGACTGATCGCGTTCTGAGATTGGGCTATCCTCTTGTTGCGAGCCACGATGTCCGACCATTCGCGATAGGACTGAAGTCCTTTCTTCATGTCTACGCAGGCTTTCGCGACGTGCTTCTTGCTTACAAGTGCCCATGGTTGCAGCGACTCAAGCGCCGCAACGTTCGCTGCGTTGCCGGTGATCTTGCGCCAGATGGCTAGCAGCCTTTGTAGGTCGCATCCGACGGTCAGCAAATTATTGCTAGTTATCTCAAGTACATCTCGTACGTCGCCGCAAATGTTGTTAATGGTGCTGGAGTCCACAAGAAGAGCGAATTGAAACCGTTCGATGCCGTTGATGAGCTCGTTGTAGGGGTCAACGAATCGATCAGAACTCGAGGGCCACTCGACGGCGGTAGAGACCTCCGAGATGCGGGGACTCGTGGAAGCCGGGATCCAGTCAGACGTGGGACTTAGCGCATGTGTATGACGAGGAAAGCGTGTCAGTGGGCTTCCGAAGTGGGTGGTGGTAATGGTCGTTGAGGGGGAGACCGGGTCGGCTATGGGAGAGGACGGTTGAGTCTCGAGACGATGTTGTTCTTGCGTATACTGTGCAGGTATCGGTGAAGCCATAGGAGCAGATATCAGCAGCTGTGGTCTCACCCCCGTAGAAAGATTGTTGTCCGACTCGAGCCTCAACGCATTCCCAGTCGCCTCCGCATCTTTCGATCGACCGTCATTCTTATGGACACGTCCCCAGAGACCCTTCACCGCGCGCTTGACCCAAGAATCCCTGACATCGTGGCCGTCCTGACCTTTGCGCGACGCCATGTCAGCATCACTGCCCTTCCAAGCCTTGCCAGACGAAACGAACTTACCTCCTGCGACCGTATTCGCACGTCTGCGCCATCTCCGCAAGCCGCTATTCTCTGCGGCCTCGGGATCCATTCTGCGGGTGACGAAGGCGCTGAACGCACCCATTTTGTCGTCGGCGAACTCGGTATCGGAAAGGGGGAGAGCACGCTTGTTGCTGATACGCAGGATTGCTTGCTGGAGGAGGCTTGTCGTATGAGGTGGGGTTTAGTTGTCAGTACGTAGATGAGATGTGGTGTGAAGCTGTCAGTCGCAGAATATTGCGGGCAGCGCATGTACGAGACCCTCGCCATTGTGGCTCTCGTTACCAAACATCTCGGTGTGGAGAGGCATGACACAGCGGCTTATTGGCTCTGCCCGCTGGTCGCTGGTCGGTTTTACGTATGCTGCGAGGGTCCAGGAAGCCCTTTCGTGGCCGGCGCAATGGCAAATCTACCGGTTATCAGGAGGTTTGTCGGTCTCAAGATATTCATTCGAGCGTCTGCCCTGCGCATGTCAGTCTGTCGCAATATGCCGGATGGCACTGGGCATCTGCAGGCTGCGGGCGCTGACAAGCTGCTCCGAGCGACACCGCGCAACCTGCATTCGGTACCAAAGTATGCACAGCATGGAATGCGACCGCCTCGCCAGCAAAATGGATGGTCATTATCGATTCTTTTATTGTCGCATGCTATCCGAGCCCCTACAAAGCAACCAGTGTAACTCCTAAACGCTCAAACATGTATCCCCATATAACGCTGCCCCGTTGTTCGCGGTCGGCGCCGGCTGCGGGGCGGGTTCGTGACGGTCGTGGAACGAGGGGGAATGCAACATCCATCAAGCACTATTCGCTGTTAAGTTCAGTTACTACGTGTCTCGCCAGGACGCTGGCGAAGAAGAAAAGACGAGGGGGGAGGATAGGAGGGGTGGTGGTCGAGGCCCAGACTGCGCGGCGAGCGCGAACGCGAACGCGAAGGATGTCTTTGGAAGGAAGTGATAACGATATTCGTGTTATTGGCTGCGTGATGCCAATTAGCACTCGTCCATACTCATCTTCCAGAGACACTCCGTCGCTTTCGCTCGCGCGTACAGTCATGTATAGGCTCGATGTAAGCGAAAGGGCGAAGGCAGGGGTGGACTTACTACAAGCTCAAAGTCAAATCGCCGCGGATACTCGCTTTGAGTTCAATCTCAATCTCCAGATTCGCCTCGAGCGTCAGCTTCAGGCCGTCCTGGTCCTTGAGCTCGCTGCCCTTTTGCTGCGGCTCCATGCGGTAGGGCTGGTTGGGGTCGGTGCCGCGCATGGGGATCTCGCCTCGCATGGCGCGGGCATATGTGACGGGCCCGTCCATGGATGTGCTGTCCGGGCCGATACGCTCGAACATGCCCATCTTCTGGAGATCGCCGTTTGCGTCGGCTTCCTCGAGGGCTTCTAGCGACGTCGTGTGCATGTATTTGCCGTTCTTCTTGTCTTCTTCGATGCGGTTGCGGCGGGCGCGGCGCGACGAGGAGCGCGACCGGGCGGATTGCAGGCCCGCCTCGCGCTTGTCCTGCTTTGCCTTGTTCACAGCCTTCTCCTGCTGCATCGTCGACCGCTCGTGCGGCTGGTTCTCATAGTCGGAGTCCTTGTCGGCCATGTCGTCGGGTATCCTTGCTATCATGCAAGGCCTCGGGCGGTTGGAGGAGGCTGTTCTGGATGGGGACTGTCTGCGGGATGGAGGTGAAGAATTGCGCAGAGGTGTCGAGGTAACGGCGATGGATGCGAGCAAGATGTGAAGTCAGCAAGGTCGAGCAGCAAGCGGAGCTACCACACGCCTACGCACGCCACGACTGGTACGGGCAGCTCCACTCCAAAAACAAGATTACTCGCAACGGCCTGGTCCTCTGTAGCCCCCAAAGCAAGGACGCCGCCGCCGCAAGCTCGCACCCCTGTCTTTTCATCCGTCGTACCGTCTCACCGTTTCAGGCTCGCTACGGATGACGTCAGGCCCACATCGAGCGACACCAGCCATGGCTGTCCCAATCGGGTTGACAGCCGCTGCGTGACGTATGTCAAGACGATGCATCTGCGCGCGTCTTTGCAAGTCGCCCGACATTTGCACACATGCTGACGACGCGCGCAGCGATGGCGAAGCACAACCAGTCTCGCGCCCACGCGAGTGGCTAGGCCGCCCGCCGATCGCTTAACGCGGACCGTTGATCTCGCGGGCAACGGCTGTGCAATACTCGATCCCGGGCATAATAGTTGTCAAGTTCTGACTCTGGCTCGGATACTTTACTTTATGCTCAATGAGTTGACGTCGCATGCGCTCTCGGTTACTGTGGTATTATTACAGGGCCTGGTAATAACACGCCTAGTAGAGACATCCCCTGACGCTGCGATGATCATGACGAAGTTGGATGAGATTACAGAGATACCGACACTATCAGTATGCCAGCGCGATGATTCAGCAATAAATGGTGGTGCAAGTTGTTCATTGTGTCGTATTATACTGCAATACGTATCGTAACACTACATGCAAAACTCCAAACCAAACGCCATTATGATCTCCCAATATAACAATCGATGCGTTTCGTGCATTCATCCTCGGCCGTCTTCTAGTTACTGCGCAAAGTTAGCATTTGGCTTCGGTGATAAATGACTGCAGGCTTGACTTACAGCAATCCAAGCGTGAGATCACCGTGGATCTTGGCCTTCAACTGGATCTCAATGTCGAGGTTGAGTTCCAGGCGCAGCCTCAGCTGCTCACCTCCGTCCTTTCCACCCTCTTCTTCACCGCCGCCGCCGCCAGTGAGTCCTCCGAGAGCCTTGCCAGCGGTGTCTCCAACTTGGTTGACGGCGTTACCAGCAGTGTTCTGGACCATTTCGCCGGCTCCACCAACGGCATCGCCTCCAGGGACGTTCTCGGTGATGTCGTCTAGCGGACCTCCGCCCTTGCCGCCCTTCTTTTGGCGCTGGCGGTTGCGACGGCCTCCAGATTGGGACACGTCGGATCGCGCATCAGACTCGGCACCGGAGTCTGCGCCCCGTCGGCCACGGCCACGCGACTGGCGGCGTCTCGATTGCGACTTTGACTTTTCTTGTTGGGGTTCGTCGGATTCGTTGTCAGCGTCGCCGCCGTTGGTTTGCTTCTTGGATTCTGCGTCCTCTTGCTCAGCTTTCCCTTCGCCATCGCTTTCGGGGGCAGGAGTGGCGTCAGGAGTGGGCTGCTGTTGAGGCTTCTTTCCGCCCAGCTTCTTCGGCGTCTTCCTTTCGGTTTTCTTACTCGATGATTCCGCACTGCCCTTTGCGCCTACCGAGGCGTTGGCATCCGCGTTTCCCTCTCCGGAGACAGACTGCTTGGTCTCTTCAACTGTGTCCGCCATGGTGCTGGTTGGATGGTCTTTGGGTGGGTGGGAAGTAGTTAGACGGGTGATGCGTGATGAGCTGAAGGTGCTTCGGAAATTGTTGCAAGTCCAGAGCCGCGGCGCAATTCGTTAATAAGAGAAAAGCGGCCTGGGAACAGGAACCGGTTTGAAGCTTCAAGGTACCTGCTACCCCTGCCGCACTCGAGCCACCCGTCATGCAGTCTGACGCACCATGTGGCACCCACATCCACCCCACCGCCAGCGTCCCAAAACTTGACCCCATCCCTGCGCGCTGCCAACCTGATTATTTTAGATCCGAAATCGTGCTTGCGACAGTCTAGCTGTTCCGCTCAACCCGATGCGCTGCGAGCTCGTGTGCCTCTGGTCTCGCTTGCTTGTCATTGGCGCGCGCACCAAGCCCAGCAGCGATGCATCGAGCAACGCGTCAGCTGAATGCGCTTGACATCAACGTTTTGGGACATGCTGTGGCACGGGCGAGGCCTCGATCAGTGGTCTGGCGGAACGTTTACCCACAGGGTGCGGGAGACCGTTTAGTGTTGGCGTAGAAATGGGGACGCGTCTTCATAGCGCGCACAATAGATCTGAGGTAGCGCAGCGTCGAAAGAATCCCGCGATAAATTCGATATCATGAGCGTTGTGCTAACGATCGTTGGGAAGACGCAATCGCGGGGCGCACCAGATCTTCCCCGATGGCCGGCCCGAATTGCGCCGGTCTGGCGGGTATCGTGACGACGGCATTTCCATACGCACCTACTCCAGAGCTCAAAGAGGCCAACCAGTCAATTGGACACCAGCATACTACCATTTCAGCATGACATCCCCAGAAGCTGCAGATGCAGCCGCAAAGCAGCGGATCATCAAGCACATGAATGCAGACCACCACGACTCCGTACGCGCCACCCACTTCAAGCACCATTGATGTCGGATTCGAGTTCCAGTCCTAATCTTGACCGTAGATACGCCGGTATGCCGAAGCGTACGCTTCCAAATCCATGATGCAGAGTCGCTCGGCGCAGATGGTCGACATTAATCTGAACCAGATGGTCTTGAGCTGCGGTGGGCAACAAGCTGTCATCGCCTTCGACCCACCGATGAAGGCCATGCGCGAGGCTCGCGAGCGGCTTGTTCAACTGGACAAAGACGCTCTCCAGACCCTGGGCCGAAGCGACATCGCCATCACAAAGTTCGTTCCTGCGTACATGCGTCCTGCTCATCTGTGGAACTTTACGCAATGCGTGCTTGCCCTGCTCTTGCTGCCGCGGCCAGCAAACTGGCAGCCTGGATCGCTTCTCTACGACACCGTGTTGTATCTTGTGCCAGGCTTCGCGAACTTCGTCGCTCGAATCGGCTTCACGGTTTGGGCTATCATGGTACCTATTCACATGGTTGAAGCGATCATCATGGCGAGGAAGCTTGCGAAACACGGATGCACGTTTCTTGATGCGGTATGGTGGAAGTGGGTGGGCACGTGTTTCGTCGAAGGGTTCACGTCGTTCTTCAGGCTGAGTGCGCTGATCGCGGAGAAGAAGAAAGAGAAGGACGCGAAGAAGCATTAAGGACTACAGAGCTTTTGATTCAAAGGCATCCTTCGTGGTGTGGCATCCTCAACTCGATGAGATTTTCTTTGACGGCGATGCGCTCATGTATCATACCAGTCAGGACTTCTTCCTGGCATCCGATCGAGCATTGCGAACGTAATTCTGAATTCATCCAGTTGGTGTTACAAACAACGGTATATGCTTGCAACGCCAACTCGATGAATTCAGGAGTACGTTCGCAGAGAACATTCCTCATACAGTCTACACTATACACGTCTCTATAATGTCAGCCAGCTACGCTCCCGTTGCTAAAGGTTCATCGCATGTGATGCGTTTCGACATGATAAGCACCTCATTCGCTTTCGTGATACCCAGTTGTCTCACGAATCCTATACTCGCATTCCCCGTCGAGGGATTCGACTTTCCATTCTGGTTTGGGTATAGGGATGCCGGTGGCAGGGAAGTGGTTTGTGTTGGCAACGACGTCGGTTTTGTGTGGATCTTGTTACATGGTAGACTGATATTCGACATCTTGCGCACAGCTGATTGGTGCCGAGTTATGCTCACGAGCGGTACCGTCAGGCTACAGCCATGTATCGTGGGTGCTGCATTGGTCAGCATCGAGCAACTTGGAACGGCTCAACCACACAAACGAAATAGCAAATTTTCAGAATCCAGATGATATCCGCGTCTTCCTCTTTCGTCCCCGTCCTTGCTGACACACTTAACATTCTAGGTTCAAGCTGAGCTGATACCGACACCTAGCGACACGGCGCACGAGAAGCCTAACCCCATACCACTGCGATGCCTCTAAAGCGAAAGAGCAAAGCAATCACGACTGCAAAGCCTGCTAAGAAAGTCAAGGCAGGCGGCGTCTCTACACGCACACATCCTCTCAATAAGCCGGCCGGCAATGAGACACCCGCCAACAACAACATCAAGAAGAGAAAGCCCGAAGGACAACTCTACCAAAGCCCACTATCATCCACATCTACGACAGATGGCACAGCGTCCTCTCCCTTCATGGCCCTGCCAACCGAACTGCGCTGCCAACTCTACAATTACCTATCAGCCATCGTCTACGATCCCGTTTTCCCCGAGCCGGGCATCTGCAGCTGGGAAGTATGTCGGATGCCAACCGCACTCCTTCAACTCAACAAGACCATACACGAAGAGGTGAAGCATCCCGCGGTACAGAAGCCGTTACAGAAAGTCAACGATGAGCTTGTGCCCAAAATCATTCTGGGCCCGACGCGCGCTGAGATAGACCCTGTGTATGTCGCGCTCTCGGATACCTTCCATCTCGCCGGCAAGCAACTGCGTACGTACCTGGGTGGGCCACAAAAGCACAGTACCGCGGTCAAATACGTCAGCCTGAAGATTGCGTCTTGGTACAACGATACGTATCTACCGCAGCAAGTACAAAACGGGAATATGAGGGCTTCCAGTGCGCAGATTAAGTGCAAAACCAAGCACTTGCACAAGTTTGTCAAACAGACTTTGAGAAGAATGGCGCTTAGGAAGACTTGCGAGGTTCGCATTCGAATCCTGAACCACCCACTGGGGCCGCTTCATAAGCGAATATATAAGCTCGGTGATCCATTCTGTAACTACACAGAGTACGAGAGATTGGCCGCGAAAGACACTATACGGCGAGCTCTGAGTGTCGGGATGAAGCGCGAACTCAAGACCGTGTACACAGCAGCGCGCGCAGACGCCCACAAAGGTATTCTGAAGATGATGGCGAACCACTTTCGATCGCAGGGGATGAACATCACGTTCTCGGTGGCGCGCGCTAGAGATCGGGGCTTGTTTGACATGGCCAAGTCACTCTGTTAAGTGTTTTGTCGAAGGGGATATCGCTGCACCCGCTCTCATCACTCTCCAAGGCAGCACGAGGATGTTCAGTAGTTGGATAAGCCCGACAATGTATCCTAGAATTACACATCGTGCATAACTCTTCTGATCCTTTGCCGATACCTACGTGATAGTTTCAACCGGGAGGTATGTGTAGGACCGATCGAGTTTCTTGCTGTCAGCTGGGGTCCTTGATACGCGAACGCGATGGCGGGCATGGCTGCTGAAGTTGACCGTCGCGTCGAAATTGCAACAATGTGAAGATCGGAACCTCCCGCTACGGGAATGCGCGATACGACGTAAGCTGCCGACCATTGCAGTTCACATTGCTTACGCAACAACGTGAAGATTGAGAGCATAACCTTCAACGATAGCGACAAGGCCGACGTGGGCAGCAACGATCTAACGAGTGCAGTCCCAGACTCTATACCGAGATCACTGTGCCATCCTCTACTGGTCGCTATACCCTCATAGCACCGTATGAGACCGAATGCAGTCTCCATACACGTGTTGTCTAGTTGTATTGTGACGTTGTCTTCCTGCCGTGCACCGTGGCGCATGTTCGGTCGCGCGTTCTGGGAAAGTTCGTAGGGGTATACGGGGGTACATCGCGCCCAAGGAGAACGGTTCGCCATGCTCTGGGTGACATCAGTATCCAGGTGCAGTTTGCATTGCGCACACCCATGTAATCGTATCCACGTCTATGCCGTTGTCGATGTGTGTCAGCATATGCGCTGGAACGTAGTCGGAAGGCGGCGGTTGGTGTTGATGCATGAGGCCACGGTAATTGAGAGGGCACGGAGATGTGCATCGGCGATGGTAGGAACTCAGACATGTGATGTGGTGAACATTGTCCCCTCATTTGCGATGCCTCGGTTTCAAGACTCTCGGCGAGCAGGTTTGGTACCTAGAACCTCTGCTTCGTTGGGAGCCGATATGTAGAGTGGATAAGGAGTTGAGCGCTCAGTTCTTTCGGTTTGAACCATGAGTGAGTGCACGAGACTTGGAAGCAACGTGTCCTGCGGATGTGTCTTGGGCAGCGCGCTGGGCCTCTCTCAGATCCTTGTTGTTGGAATGTCCGATGGAGAAAAAGTTCGGCATTGCCGGCCATCACGGTTTGTTGTGGAGGCCATTAGAGACTGTTGCGGAGACCATGGCGACTAGTACTGGACCGTGAAGTATGGGGGCCCGTGGTCCAGTCCCTGGGGTCAGTGCGGGTATGAGGGGTGTTGCGACGCGCACAGGATAACCGCGGTCGCTGACTTCGCATTCGTATAGTATTTCTCTGTCGGCAGGGAACAGTCTAGTTGGGTCGCGATGTGCGATGTACGTAGGTGGTGTTCTCGTTGGGTTGTTGGTCCTCACGTCGGCGTTGCCGCTATCGATAATGACAGTGTTTCAAGGAGCCGCTAGCCGTTCCCATCGACGCTATGACGTCGATGCTCACGCCTCACCACCGTGTTGGCGCCTGTCGAACCTTATTGATGTCCTAATTCTGTACCACACACGACCACACTCTTCTTTCTCTTGCGACTCTTTCTATCCGTCATCGTTAACACCTTGCTGCGAAACCTCGACTTTACTCCATGTCTTTCATGAGTATCTCTCTGGATTGCGCTCACTGAAAGCATTACCACATACTTACAAATCATCGAGAGCATAGAGACGCGTTACGCACTACGGCTCAATCGACTCCGCGCACGGATATAGTACTCCGATGGTGTACTGCTAATACTCTTACTTTCACGACCCTTCTTTACAAACCCTCTTCAGCCTACGATCTGTCGCACAAAATCGATTTCCACAGATCGTGAAGAAATTCCGGTTTATTAGTGTGAGCAAAGTTTGACAGAGATACGCTAACGACGTCTAGGTCACTCTAGGTATGAAACTACGATCGGGCTTACGGTGAACCCTCGACATACACGATGCAGGCTCATGTCCTATTATCAACAAAAGTATTCCTGCTATATAGCGATGAATTGAGAGACCTCCACACGAACAAAAAAGCAATGATGACGACGGCGATGCGCGATGGGAAGGTTAGACGTAGCTTGCAGCGGGCCGTTCGCCTCGACCCGCATCCTTGGCTATATGTCTCGACACCACGACCCAGACTCGTCCAGAACACGCAGCGCTCGATTCCCGAAGTGCGCCCGTGCACACAAGCGTAGAATATTGCTTCCACTGAAGGCTCAAGCCTCAGGCCAAGTGTATTTGGTGGCTGCAGGAAAAGGCCCTTCCCAAGTTGTCTTCGCCCAAGCCGAACTCTGGTGTGTAGTATCAACGGTGAAAGAACCTCTTCGCCAGGACTAGCGCTTCCGCACCTCTACACCGACGTAACGCCGCTGGAATCGTTCGATATCCGCAGCTTGAACTCCACGGTTGTAACGGCGGCCCACTTAACTATATATGTGAGACCGTACCCCAGGAAGCGGCAAGATATATCGGCTGCAGTTGCCTACTTACTTGTCCCTCCAACTCTTGACCCATCTTATTTCTTCTTATCATCTCTTGTCTCCTCCTCTCTTGGCTCATACTCTTCTCTCGACATCTCCTCCTCTCTTGGCTCAACCTCTTCTCTTGGCTCAAAGTCTTGTCGTGACTACTACTCGTCCTCTCTCGACTCCTACATATATTCTACTCAACGATTATGGAGGACGCTACCTGGAAAGAGACCCGACCAGGTCGATGGGAGCGCGCGCAAACCTACCTCGAGAGAATCAACATACTCACCCGCAACGTCCCCAACGCCATCGGCCGCGACAACTGGGCCAAGAACGCCGTTGCCAAACTCGAATTCCACCCGGACATCAAAGACCCTGCTGCCTACCTGCGGACGGCCTGGAAACAAGTCCGCTACAACCACCCGGAGATTGCCGCATTCCCATACAACGGTCGATACATCTACCGCGTCGGAGACGAGCCCTCCATCGCCTTGTGGGTTTCGGCGACCTTCTCCGTCGCCGAGGGCAAGACTGTTGATGAACTGCTGGGACGGATTCCACGGAACGAACAGATGATGTGCTACTTCCTTCCCGACACATCCGAAGTCATGATCTGGTCGCCGCACTACCGCGTCGACGCCCGCGGCGCAATCTTCTGCCTCAACCACCTCGTCGAGTCTCTGGCCAACATGAACCCCAACCTAGTCTTTGGCGGGTGTGCCAAGAACCTAACGCCGAGCATGGAGTTGACGCTTGGAATCGGGCACGAGAAGACACCAGAGATTGAAGCGCAAGCTGAGAGCCGTCTCGCAGCACTAGAGCCCCACAAGCCCGCCCTGGAGCTGACACCTACGATGAAATCGCAGAGACCGGGTTACACTCAACGACACTTTGTTAAGCTGTCCAAGCGCGACACCAAGACCGTCATGGACAGCTGCGAGACGCGCGCTCTGGCCATCGACGTCGCTCTGCACGCCGCCCTCATCAGCTCCGTTGCCAAACTCGCGCAAACAAAAGAAGCGCGAAGCTTCATGGCCTCGTTCCACTCCAACCTCCGCACTCTGATCCCAGAAGGCGCAGCTCCAGAGAACTCGCCCACTAGCTACACCAGCGTCATCACCACGGAAGTCATCGTCTCGCCGGAAACCGACTTCGACTCTTACTACTCGCAACTCGCACCCGTCTACGCCGCCGGCTACGCGCCATACCTCCCGTCGTCGCCGTTCTTCCACCAGCGCCTCGAAGAGACGCTGTACGTCAAGAAGTGCGAGGCAGACGGATCACCGCAACCCCGCTTTGCTTTCCTGGGCGAAGTAGACGAGCAGGTCAGCAAGAACATCGGCGACGGACTCGTCAAAGTCAGAGACTTCTGGCTGGGCGCCGAGACCCTGACGATGCGCATGATGGTGCACACGTGGATCTGGGAGGGCCAGCTCGTCCTCAGCGTCTGCTTCAACGAGAGCTATTGGGATAAGGAGCAGGCTGCGAGTTTGCTCGGTGGCATGGAGGATGCGCTGATGGGGGTTGCGCTGATGAAGTCGTCGAGGGTTGATAGTGCGTCGGGTTCGAAAACGTCGTTGGTGGATGTCAAGTTGGCGGAACTGACGATATAGACTGCTTTGACTGCGTGGCTAGGATAATCTCTATTTACAGTGCACGATACCATGAATAAGAACGTTTCCTCTTGTTAACTCACGCAAATGCATGTGATATCGATCGCCTGAGATGAACTCTGTATGGCAATCATGTCTGCTGTGGTCCGCGCCGATGTCCGCGGACAAGTGCTTCAAGCATAGCGGGCCGACTCTCACTCCTTCCGACCCGTGAACATTGCTAGTCATGTCCCCATCTGAGTTTGAGTTTTATCGTTCGCTACCTAAGGCGTACAACTACAAAGCCACTATCTGGGCTGACACGTGAGTTCGGTCGTGTGCAGCGGAGCAACGGCTAATGTGTTCAAAGCCTACCGAGAGAGATTGACTTTGCCTGGAGTTAAGCCCACCATCCGCGTAATGCCTCGTCACACATGTTGCGTGATATATGCTGGATGTACTATCTAGTCTACGAGGTTGTGCCGAAGTCCGCTGTAGCCGACAACATCCCGCGGATGCTGTTATCGCTATATCTCCTGTCGTCGCCATATTTCCTAAGACCAGTTTCAAGATTCTGGAGACTCTTCCGAATAGCCTCTTTCCCTTGAGATTCCATGAAATCCACGCATGCGATCGGGTAATCATGAGTCATCTTGAGGGTGAAATGTGGTTTCAACTTCCACGAGTCCATGATTCCGTCGTCCTTGTTTCCATCGTCGTTGGACTTAATGTCGCTTCGACATAGACCAGCCCACCGTTTAGCGTCTTTCCAATTGGTTATCCTACTCTCAATCCCATCCTTGTCAAACCACAGCTCCATCTGCTTGGAGTAGGGAAGCACTCCAAAGCTATGGGTATGGAGTGACAGGGAAATATCGTTTTTCGACACACGTCGTACTACAACATGGATGTTCTCTTGATCGGGTATCTCTTCACCGATCCTCCCCGGTACTCCAACATTTGTGCTCGGACAAAGCAGTATATCGCGAGATGTACAGCCCTCGATTGTAGCACGCCAATCGGTGCAACCGCCCCGCGGGCAACATCTTTTCCGCAAATTCAGTCCGCGGGCATGGATCTTTCGCAAATCCAGTCCGCGAGCATAATTCGTCGCGCGCATAGGAATCGACACTTGGAATCCATGGCTAAACTTGAAAGCGTCCTCCACACTCTCGCGCGTGATTCCGAGCGCATGCCACAACAACGTCAGAAGATAAGGACAGGCCCACGCTGAAAAACGGGTGGCCGACCTAAAGAATAAGCCAAAGGTGCTCTCGCTATAATCGACTGTAAATCTCTCCTGTCCTGTCACAGACAGTAGACTGTAGATGCGATCTCGAGGATCGCGGCATTCCAGCGTGCGACCAAGCTGGTAAAAGATGAACCAGAAGGGTATTGCTGAACCGTGGCGGAAGTAGGTCCCTTTCAGTAGCATCTGAATCCTCCTCAACCGTGGATCATCCTGACAGTAATGCAGTAGCTCTTCCAAAGCGCGCGTTTTTGCCACGCTACAAACGAAGATGCGTTGCGGACTCCGGACCGACAATAGCTCCTGAACAGTCCAGGCGCGGTTCCAGTAAGGGTGATTTGCCAAATCAGTCGTACAGATATCGAAGAGATCATTCCTGTCCTTGAAGCACCCGTCGTTGGAGCCAACAGCTGATGCCGTGTCCAGCGCAACCCATACGTCACCGTACCTTCTCAAACCAGTCGGCCCAACACCTAGGAGACCTTTCCTCTTCACATAGCGAGTCTTCTCCGAGACGGCAATTGCACGCTCTATCTGCCAAAAAAGGTCTCGGATACGATTCTCTTTGCCATCACCAAGCCACACGAGGACCTCTTTCGCGTTCTTGTAGATATCTCCCATCCGCTGCACCTGCAGACTCTTCTCGACCTTATCGCTCTGATTGATACAAAGCGCGTCGATCCAAAAGTACTCACCGAAACTGCCGTGGCTCGCAAGTTCCAGGAAGTCATAAAGATTTTTTCCGACTTGCATTTCTTGGTTATTTATCCTAGTTGGACAGGGCCCCTCTTGGTAATTTACCCAAATTGGGTAGGTTTCAGATTGGTCTCCCCACGTGTACGAAAGGCATCTGTATGCTGTACCCTCTGTGTCTTCCCACAACTGAACGAGGACCTGACCAAAGGCGTCCGGCGCTATTACCCTGAGCAAGCGCACTGAATTTGGATTGACCAACGGTTCATACACGAAATGGGTTTGACCAGTTGGATACATCGCTTCGCTGTCCGTTGTTGTAATCTGAAGGAAGAGCAGTGACAGTCTAGCGACTCGGTCTTGAACTTAGGCTCAGAAGTTGGAAATGAGCTGATGAAGGCGTGGGAGGGTAGGTGCTCTACCACAGTACGGTCTTGAATCAAAATTCCCACTAGATTCAATTAGAGAATACGACCTAGGAAGCATCTCTTGTTTGTTGATCTTTCAGCAAATGGGCTCTTATCGTAACGTAGCGTTGTTGCAAGACGCGGGAGAAGCTGTCTCGTTCTCGACTTTCGCAGGTGAGCCAGAGGCGGTAACACCCAGGATGCAAAGAGTCGAGCGCGCCTTCGACTTGGAGCTGGAATTGGGTTGGATCACGCTGGCCATGGAAAATGCGCTTTCGCACGCGGGACAATTGCGATACCGTTGACGTGATTCGCTGAGTGCAGTCTGTGACACACAGGCTGCGGGAGAAGCTCACACGATGCAAGAACAGAAAGGACAACCGGAAAGATCAGGCTGTGAAGAGTTGCGGCCGGTGTTGTAGGAGCGGGATAGGCGTCCAACCGTGCGCTGCTGGCTGCCTGAAGCAAGCCACATATCACGTGTGCCGCCTATGATTCGTCCCGAGCCCGGAAGGTCATCACTAATAGCCCGCCCTCCACAACACCAACACCACGCATTTCGCCATCATCCTCATCACAGCAAAACATCCAACAATCGATCAAAAAGCGGCTCGTATTGATATAGCCAGTCCCACTTACTCTGACTACTACGCATACCTTTTCCGCCATATCGGCGCCATGCCGTCTCACCAACCCCCCGCCTGCAACAAAGGAAGATGATAACGTAACCGTGTGGTAGTTTGCCCCGCTATATAAAAGTAACGCCAAAATAGGGATATGAGGTATCGTGCAACGAAGCCAGAACAAAAAAATAGAGAGATAGACGACAGGTAGCAGATGAATGTGCAATCATAATGTTTGAACAGCAAACAAAAGCAATGTCGTTATAAAAAATGCAGTCCGCTCCGGGATAAAATGGGTATATGTGGTGTAGATAGTTCCGAGATGCGATGTGGTGTAGATGCGACACGTTGTAGATGGTGTGGATGATGTGGGTGTGGGTGTACTCAGATGCGCACAAAGTTGGTGGTGCTCGCGGCGGCTTGGTAGTTCTGTGTTGGAGGTAGGGAGGGCAATGAGGGCAGGGATAGACGCCCGGCTGTAGTCAAAGACCTGCACTTAGCTTATCTGATCTCAACATGAAAGATGAAGATAAGAAAAGCTGCGCGCTAGGAATGGGTGGGTAAGTAGGAGAGAAGCACTAACGCTCTCGGAACCATCTTGCGATCCTGCTCTTCTCGTCGGCTCTGCCCGCCTCGAGATGGGTACTGCGCTCGTAGAGTTCCTAGATGATGTCAGTATACTGGAAATACCAACAGTGCCAACAGTGAGGAAGACTTACTTCGTCGTCTTTGTTGATCTTGATGTCCAAGATCAGATTCCGAATCTCTTCGCATCGCTGCCAGTTCGGGTACGGAGTACCCTGCGCGCGTTGTACTCCGACGATGACTTCGCCCATGATCTCAAACTTCCGCCAGTTTATCCGCTCCTTGCCGACGACCCCGCCTGGCGGTGGCTCTCGGCTATCGCGTTTCCCTACGACGCTTTCCAAGACGCTGACGCCTGGGTGGGGTGCGAATGCGGAGTCTGTCTTCTTCTTATCCCCGACGAAGGTTGAGTTGCCTTCCGAAGCCGATACGAGGTCGCGGCGGTGTAGTGGAATATATGGTATGCGCTCGCCGGAACTATTCTCCCACGCCAGTCGGTATGCGGAGTGCGACTTGGTCTGGCCCATGAGGATGTCGAGCTTCCAGAAGTCTTGGTTGGTGGCCTGAGGGACCAGCTCCCGAGTCGCTACCAGTCGTCCGATCGCGGTGCCGTTGATGCCTGCCATTACGGCACCTAGCATGTTGTAGTTGTTGAGTTTCCGAAGTTGTCGTGCAATCTTCATCCACTTCTCCATCA
This sequence comes from Alternaria metachromatica, assembly GCF_023757995.1. Lineage (NCBI taxonomy): Eukaryota > Fungi > Ascomycota > Dothideomycetes > Pleosporales > Pleosporaceae > Alternaria > Alternaria metachromatica. The sequence goes on from NW_026055541.1 coordinate 86,307, forward strand.
TGAGCGCCCTGTGCTTGGGCTTGTCGCGCAGGAGGATGTAGTTGGTGACGAGGTAGGCGACGTGGTTGAAGTGCTCGGTCATGCGGGTCACATTTTCGAGATTCTTGCACCGCTTCTTCTCTTCGGCATTCAAGCTGACGTGACGTACAAGATCGCGTGGTCGTACCGAGGAGAACATGATCCAGTCTATCCGGGTGAGTTCCTTTGCGATGGCTTCGTCCGATTCGCCCATAAGCTGGTGCCACTGAATCTTGGACATGGGCTTGATTGGGTTGGGTTCCAGTTGTCGGGCGAGTCGCTCGTTCTTCTCGACTTGGGTAAGCAGGATCTGCGATGAGCCCATGGAGCCGTTGGTGGATGAAGCGCCACCGGTTACGCTACTGCGAGCAACCGAATTCCGTGCCGAGCTGCTCATGGACATGTGGCCGAGTGCTCTTGAGAACTCGTCTTCGTCGGAGTCTTCGTCCAGGACGTTGTTGTGGAAGGTCGGTATGTTCTCGTTCTGGGCTCGTTGGCGGTCGCTGCATGCCCAGTCGGTGTCGTCGTCCTCGGTGACCATTTCAAGATCGCGGATAATCTCCGTTGCGGCGACGGAGAACTCCCGGTTCAAGGCCAACGACGATGCAAACCTTCGAATGAGTCGGCGTGTGGTTGGGTAGGCGAAGTCACCGGGATAGTAGGCTACCCAGTGTTGCAATATGGACAGGTAGCGGAGCTGGGCAATAATGCGGATCATGGGCAGTTCTTTGTCCTTGTTCTGCGACTCGAAGCGCTTGATGATGGCCTCTAGTAGCTGGCCCGGGGTTGCGAATCTCCGATACAGAGCCAGGAACACGGAGACGAACTTGGAGTCGTTCTTGGACATGGGCTGGGCGAGCAGTCGGTCGACCAGCTGCTCGAAGGTGTAGCCATTCTCATCCGACGGCTTCACCGACATGATGCTTTGGCCGGCGTCCGAGTCGTTATCATCAGACTCCTGGGAATCATAGCCGGGGGACTCTTCAGCGTTGAAAAAAGTTTTGTTGGTGTCGCTGGGCTTATAACGGTGGCCCTTGACCTCGCTTGAACCCCGTTGAAACCTCATGGAGATCTCCGAGCTAGCCCGCTCGTGCTTGCGGCTCCAAAGGTCCTTTTGGGTGATTGATTTCACGGCGGAAGAGTTGGCCCGGCGCCGCGCCATGGAAGCCTGGGACCTGGCTGCAGGGGGTCAATGACTTGCACCCTGGAATGGGCATTGGGGGCATGGAGGGGCATTAGGGGCATTGGGGGGCATTGGGGGCATTGGGTATGGGCAATTGGGCGTGTAACAAAAGGAAATGAGCCACTTACGGCGCTTGGCGGCTATGGCCGCGCGAGTGATGACGGACAGGCATCCTCGGTGCGTCTCCGGGGACGACTCGGAGGTCTGAAACACGCTCACGTCTCCAATGAAGGACTTTGCTTTCTGCTCCACAACTTGCGGATCGACCTCGCGGTGGGCGGGGTGCTGATCGCACTTGCAGGCGACGAGGATAAAGGGCAGGTGAGCCTTGGACAGTGTGCCTGGACTCAGTCAGCATGTCGCGTACGAGGCGCGTCGGCTGACGCGATGGCGGGGTACGCACTCAGCATCTCCGGAACCTTGCCCAGGCTCTCGTGGTTTGTGACGTCGTAGAGGGTGACGGCGGCGTCCATGCGCGGCGTCGCGAAGTCGTGGACCGTCTCGGGCCACTTGATGATGCTGCGGTCGCCGACGTGCACGTCGTTGAAGGTCATCTCGAGGAAGCGCACGACGTAGGGGGTGCCGTCGATGGTCATGCGGCGCGAGCAGGAGGTTGTCGTGGCCGTGTCGGGCAGGCCCAGGGCGCGGCGGATGAAGGTGCTCTTGCCCGAAGTCCGCGCGCCGATGACGGCGATGTTGAGGTCCTGCATGGTTGATGCCGAGTCACTGGTGGACTACATATGTAAGTTACTGCGGTATTGCCAACACATCATCCTCCCCGTGTCAATGAACTCATCTACTCACACTCGAAGGCTCCGAGGCATCCAGGGCCTGGCGGTCCTTGTGGTGGGTGGGCGAGAGGGGCCCCTCGGTGTCGGACGACGACTCGGCGCTGCTGTCGCCCTCCTCGTGCTGGGTGGAGAGGGTGGTGGGCTGGGGGAAGTGGTAGCGCTGGAAGAAGGCATCGTCGGCAATCTCGTCGGCCTCGCTGGCCTCGTCGGTGCGGTCGAGCTCGCTTTGGCCGTCGGTGTCGCTCTTGGGCACGTTGGGAGCCGAGTATGCGCGCGTCTTGATGCCGGGCCGCTGGGCTGAGGTGCCCGCGCTGCTCTCTCTGCGCGGCGGCTGGGCGGCCTGTGCCATCTTGCCCTTGTCTGTCGGCTTCGAGGGCGGCGCGTGGACGGCCCTGCTGCCTCCCGTGGCGGGCATGGTAAAGGCGCTCACAGCGAGGGCGGGCCCAGGTCAAGGCGTGTGCGACGGCTGGCGGCCAGGCGCAATGGGGACATTGGGGGATTGAAGGCGCTGGGGGCAGGCAAAGGGCGGGCTGGGGTTCAGCGGTACCTAGGTGGGCGGTCGTGATGCTACGTCGTGTGTACGTCGTATGTACTGGTATGCAGTATTTCAGCGGGGAGAAGTCGAGTTCATGGCAGCCAACGGGGCCTAGCTCGCCTGCGCCAGACGATGCGCCCGCGTCGCTAACCAGCTAGCCTGCATCCCACCCTCTCCACACGACAATGAGACGCCTGAATCGCTGCATCCAAACCCCTTGGCTGATCGCATGCCCTTTCAGATGTCTCCCTCACATGTCCACCCACAACCATCCACCCCAACCATCCACGACCTGGCTAGCTGCCCGGCCTCTGCGGCCCGCCTGTCACCCTTCATCTCGTCTCGCTCCGCCGCACATGCTTGGACGCCTGCCCGCCAATCATCGGCCCTTCTGCGCCCCCGTTTGCCCTTCCGATTGGCACAAACCGCCAACCTTATCGTCTCATACAACCTTGAAAGCTCCAACTCTGACTCCATCGGCTCCAAAACTTCCGCCGCCCTTAGCTCCTGCTCTCCAAACTCTCATCGCTGCTGCTGATCGCCATGATCGCCAGCTACCTTCGTGTTCTGCTGTCCGCTCCCCCACATCCCCTTCAAGTCATATCAGTAAACAACCTGGAGCTTAACATACGACTTTGTATTGCTAACTTTCGCTCTTACACTAATCCAGACTGCAGCGCGTCTATTAATTCCTTCCTTGCTCAAACGGGGCGGGGTCTTCACTTCTCCCCCCAGCTCAGCGCTGTGGTTGGACGAGGCGGCGAACCACAGTGCTCCGCGCTTGTACCAAACGCGCATGTAGCTGACGCCGCAATAGAACCCGCAGCTAATGCAATGTCGTGCACCCAGAGCCCTCGTCACATCCGACAACACCCTGTCTGATGCAACCCTCCACCACTTTGGAACCGCCTGCAGAAAGATGCCTCTCAGCAATACATCACATGCGCCGATTAGAGGCACAGCGACAAGTCACAATGCCCTTTTCAGCTTGACAAACTTCTTTCAGAAAGCCCTGTCCCCCTTTGCACCTCGGCACCCACTAGCTCATACTATATTGATCTGCGCCCAGGTGCCATATCTCCGACTGATCGGCGCTCAATTACACGTGTGCAAGTCCAGAGCACGATCAACGGTCGGCTGATCCCTTTGTCGTCTTCGCACAATCTATGAAATGACTCGACCACCCCAACAGCGACCATGTCCGACACAACACTTATCACGCACTTACAGGTCGCATATGTGCCTGCAAATGGTCTTCATGGTAGAAGGGCAAGAACACATCCCGCCACACCAGCTGCTCAGGCCTGATCGTCATTAGTTTAGCATACGAGCAAGAAACTTCAGTCGACTTACAGTTTCCCCTTGGGCTCCAGGTCAAATTTGCGGAAGACGTGGCCGAAGCCGAGGCGCAACTCCGCCCAAGCCAGGCTGCGAAAAGTTACCACATTAGCTTCGGATCTCACTTGAAGTTACCGAGATCGACTTACTTGATTCCCAGGCACATACGTGGGCCGCGCGAGAAGGCGACGAGCCACTTGTCCAAGTCCGCAGATTCATCGAGCCAGCGCTCGGGAACAAACTCGTCTGGCTTTGGGAAAATGTCGGCGTTGAAGTGGACGAATGTGCTCCCACACGATACAATGGTCTAGCACGCAATCAGCACGCGTCTTCGCCTAGAGCAAAATGCAGACATACTTGCGGCGGCACCTCGACTCCCGCTATCGTTGCACCGGCTGCGGGAACGATGCGCAAAAGGCCCGCGGTAACTCCCGATGAGAGCCTGAGCGACTCCTTGATGACCGCCGTCAGATACGGTACCCTTTCGAGATCGCGGACCGTGGGCTCGTTTCCGACGAGAGATGGCCATGCCGCGGATAGTTCCGACTTGAGCTTTTGCATCTTGTCAGGATGCTTGAGCAGGTGAAAAGCGCCGACCATGAGGGTATTGCCGACGGTGTCTGTGCCACCGAACATGAGCGCTTGGGCCTCTTCATACAGGCTCTCAGCCGATGGAATCTGCTTGTCGCGATGCGCTTCCGGGTCCATTAGCCGATGGTAGATGGTCATGTTGTGAGGGAGAAGTTTGAGTTTCTCTGGGTCGTCAGTGAGCTCGTTGATCTGCTGCGAGAGTAACTTCAACACGTCAGTAGGCCGCTGCCCCAGCGAGCAAAGAACATACCTGGTTTAGATCGATCATGCCCGCTGTCAAAGGGCTAAGCTTCTTGGACAGATTAGGCGGACATTTCAGTATGAAGTTCTTGAACAAATCAGAATACTTGAAGTACATAGCAACAGGGGTAGCCGCGTCAAGAGCCACGACAATGGGCGCCTTGAAGTCAGGCTCATCCACCGCATGGATGGATTTGCCAAAGCAAAAGGTCGTAATGACATCTATACTCATGCAGCGGAATGCGTAAAACAGATCAACACTTGCGGAAGCCTTGCTCTGCCGCTCAAAGGCTGCACAGAGAGCCTTGGTCTTTTCAATCAACAGACCCTCGGAGCTCTCGATGGCAGCCGGCGAGAAGGAGCGATTGAGCACATCCTTGCGGTTCTTGGCCTCGGCATACGTGAGATAGCCGAAGCTAGATCTGTCCTCGTTAAAGCTCTTGTAGAGCGTCGCTTCCTTGTCCCAGCGATTCCTGTTGTTGTAGATGTCGTGGTAGGCTTGGGGGTTGGCAAAGTGGAGCTAGGCCATGATGGTTAGCGACACGTGGTGGCACAAGAGTGGGGTTCACTGCATTCTCGCGATGCTTCACACACCTCGTTGGGTCCAATACGAACAACGTCGCCTATCGTCGCGCACCACACGGGTCAGCGTTGCACATTTGTGTACTGCGTGCCAGGTCCCTCGTACCGTATTGCGCATGCAGCTCGACCAGGAAGTGGCAAAAGGACCGGTTTGCGATGCACTCAATATACGCTTTCCAGTATGTCGTAGCGCCGGCGAGAGGCGGTCCCGGAAACTTGGCCAGCGGATGGACGTAGACGTTGTAGGTCACTGCGTACAGCACGTAGGCCAGCAGGGCTGTCAGTCCCGCGGACAGCAGTACCGCTGCGCTGGGTAGGGACTCGACGATCGGCATTGATTGGTGGGACAGTTCGCCGGGCGCTGTGAGGATAGTAGGAGGATGAAGTTGACCTCAATGGTCGCGCGCAGTTCTCGCAGACGAGTCGACGACGGCATCCGCCATCCCCACTTCATTAAGGACAACTCTCCATATTGCGGACGACCGCGGCCAACCGGAGCACCTGGCTGATAGCGCTGGTGTCTGGCCGGTCGACTGTCTGCATGCGTGCATGTCGCCGGCGTAGAGCCGCGGTCACACGGCTGTCGGGAGCGAAAGGCAGTAGTTCGAGCTGCTGGCCTGAACGTTGCAATCGGTACAAAAGGTCACGCTAAGTGGTGGCAGGGCGACCCTCTCGTTCGCACTGTTCCGATACCTGCAAACCCCTCGCTGCGACAATCATCCATCTTGCGCCTCGAAAAACATGGCCGACATTGGAGCCCAGATCGCTCATGTAAGCCGTGTCCCCATGCGAACGATGGTCGCGTTGCTAACACCAGCGTCCAGGACTCGGACGAAACCGACTCGGCATTTGGCGACGATTCGGCATCGTAAGTTTCCCAGGATGACGAACCCGCCAACCAGCCGCCTTCTGACACGGACCGAAGCGAGACGACGTCCCTGAAATCGGCCGTATACAACTACAAGTACCGCAACGGCCGGCGATACCATGCATACAAGGAAGGATCATACTGTGGGCTGCCCGCTCGTTCCATGCCAATGCTGTTCCTAAGTGAGCACAGGGGGGCCGAATGATGAGACTTCGGCAGACCAGCTCGATATTGTGTATGGCATGCGACCCATTTGGCGAAGGACGCGTGTTGACTGGATTGGGTAGTCACCACATATGCCTCCTCTTACTCGATGGCGAGCTGTTCCTGGCACCCATATCGAAACAGCCCATGGTACGTTTGGACTCAGACAGGACACCATGGCTGTTGGCTTCGGGCTGACAATCGGGTACTCTAGCACGTCTTGGATCTGGGGACTGGCACCGGTATGCAAGGAACACCCTGATCGACGAACGAAAAAGCTGACCAGTCAGGAATCTGGGCTATGTCAGTCTCACGTTCTCGCATGTCGACCGACAAACTGACGGGAACCCAACAGCGACTTTGCGGATAGATACCCATCGGCCGAGGTACGGACAAATATGCGACGAAGAGTCCGCGACACCACTCTGACAAGCTCAGGTACTCGGAACGGACCTCAGTCCCACGCAACCCTCCATGGTCCCGCCAAACGTCCGCTTCGAAATCGACGACTTCACCGAGCCATGGCTCTACAAGAAAGACCACTTCGACTTCATCCACATACGATCCCTCTTCGGCTGCGTAGCCGACTGGCCCGCCTTCTACAAAGAGTGCTATGAGTACGTCCACACACCCCACACCCCAGGAACAGCACCACCATACTAACCCCTTCCCAAGCCATCTCCAACCCGGCGGCTACATCGAACAACTCGAATTCTCCGTCGTCCCCAAATCCGACGACGGCACCGTAACCCCCGGCTCCATCTACGACCGCTGGGGCAAGCTCTCCCTCGAACTCGGCGACCGCTTCGGAAAGTCGCTGCGCACCGCCGACGAACAGCGCGCGGGGATAGAAGCCGCGGGCTTTATAAACGTCGTGGAGCATCGCTGGAAGTTGCCTGTGGGTGGCTGGCCGGCGGATAAGCGGTTCAAGGAGCTGGGGCAGTATAACAGGATTAATTGGGAGCAGGGGATTGAAGGGTGGAGTTTGTATCTGCTTACCACGATTATGGGGTGGACGAAGCAGGAGGTTGAGGTTTATCTTGCGCATATGAGGACGGCGTTGAGGACGAGGGGGATTCATGCTTATCAGGAAGTGTAAGTGAATTATGCTTGATACCCGGTTTGTTACGATGCTGACGGAAGCTTAGGTCGCTGGTGTACGGACAGAAGCCACCGCGGCCAAGGAAGGATGATGATGAATGAGATGGCACGATCAAAAGTAACTGACGAAGAAAATCGAGACGCAATCATATTGTCGCACATACAATTCTACCTTGTGCGTGAATCCGATCAACATGCTTCATCTCCGACGTTCTCGCGGCAACGTCGCAATCCTTCCTACGTCCAACACGGCGCGCATACGGGGATCAAAGCGATGCATGTTTGTACATTTATAATCCGATTAAGTACATCTCCCAACACTACAGTCGCGCATTCCCAGCAATCTGAACCCCATTCGACAACCTTAGCCCAAACGGCAATCCCCTAACATATCTATCCGTGTACGGCACACCCTCCATCTCCGCGAACGCCTGGTCGATGTCCTTGTACATATCATATGCGTTCATCTCCTCGATCGTCAACTTCTTCGCCTCGTCTTCAACCTTGTAGTTCGCCATTGATGTGTTGCTGCTGAAGCCTACAAATTCCTTCCGTTAGTTACTCGTTCTGCGAAAATGGATGCTGATGCTGATGTTAAGATGACATACCAATACGTTCGTTGATGTTAGACGCCGCTTTCGCAGCAGAAGCCTGGACTTTTGTCGCGCGAGGCAGTCGCACTTTCTCGTAGACGGCGAGTGATTCTTGTACGTCGCCTCTGAAGTAGTCTTTGCTGAAGAGGATGCCTAGGGCGGCTGCGTCTTCGATTGCCATGCACGCGCCTTGGCTTTGGTGCGGCATCATCTGAGACATGCAAGTCAGTTTCAATGTACTTAAGAATGGCGTCGTGTAGGAATCGATGGTATGTCTCTTACCGGATGAGCAGCATCCCCAATCAAAGCAATACACCCCTTAACAACATACGGATAAGGCTGATGAACCCAAAGCCGCCACGGCCTCACCTCAATCCCAATAGCAAGATGAGCCTTGACTTTCTCATCGAGCTCAGGATACGGCGCAAGCAGTTCCTCGACAGGCAAATCGGCACCACCCCACGTCTGATTCGCATAGTCGCCTTTCTCGCGGGGGAAGAAACAGTAGTAGGAGAGAAGTTCGCCGCCGTTACAAGGCGAGAGGACGATTTTGTCCCACTTGCCTTCTTGGCCGCCCCAGTATTCTAGTGCGCTGTTGAGGGAGTAGTCTTGTAGGCCGAGGCGGTGAATGTCCTTGCGGAGGACGTTGGCGTGTAGGCAGCTGGATTTTGCGGGGCGCTTTTCGGGGTTCAGGCCGATTATCTTGCGGGTGGTGGAGCCGATGCCGTCGGCGCCGATGATGAGGTCGTGGTGGAAGGTGGTGTTGTTGGAGAAGGTTATTAGGCCGGTGGGGATGTCTATACTTTTGCACTGCAAACACTTATCAGCACAGTGTCATGAGAAGAGAGGCCACAGATCTTACCGGATGGTTCACCAACAACTCCACCGGCGTCCCCTCCCCCTCCTCTTGCAGCGCACACTCCATAAGCATCTTATGCATATACTGCCGATGAAACATATTATACACATAACCCCACCGCTCCTCATAGTCATCAAGATCGTAGACGCTGACCGGCTCGCCCGTCGTCCAGTCCCGGTTTATGAGCTTCTTCAAAACAACGGGATCGCCTTTCTCCACATCGACGCCCCATTCGTGGAGCCAGCGCGTGCCGTTGGCGGCGCAGGAGACGGATGCGCCTGCTTCGCCGGCGAAGTCGTTGCGCTCGTAGATTGTGACGGTGTGGCCGGCGCGGCGGAGTGCGATGGCTGAGGAGAGGCCGCCGATGCCTCCGCCGATTATGCCTACGCTAAGAGGTCTCCAGCTGTTGAGTTCTGTTGAGCCCATGGTTGCAGGATTCACGTCGGTGCTGTAAAGGGATGGATCGCTAAGAGGATGGGTATAGTATGGACAACGGAAGGCAGTGTCAGGAAGGCTGGAAGATGGGTATGAGGATCATTGGATTGGATCACCTCCTCCTAATGTACTGCGTGAATGCCATCTTCAGCCCGTACCTTGCAGCATTCCGATATAGCTCGAGCCACTCAGCCGATGTGACCCTTCCAACTTCGGAACTGTCTTATCTGTAAATGGCTTTGTGGAATTAGCAAGCACCAATATCTTTCCAGAGTTTACACAGACTGCGGTGATAAGACGTGCTGCTCATGACCCAAGTTGGAAGTTGGCGAAGTTGCGTAGCCGTAGGATGTCTGTGTAACGTCAATAGACGATACGTAGCCGACACGGAAGATCCGACGGAAGATCCGACGGAAGACCTCATCGGATCGCTCCAGGGCTCTCTTGCGCAATTGTACTAGTGTGTGAGGGATCATGATCCTTCCGCGTCAAGACTTGCCGTCTACTATACCTGTGTACTTTAGGTATGCTTCGACTCCGCGAGCAAACGTATTCTTCTACACTCTCTTTTTTGCAAACATCGATTTCTGACCTTGCTGGACTTGCGGCAATCGACTTTTGATACACAGGCTTCTCTTTCGATCCGCAAAGCCATCTTTGGAAAGGTCATCGCACTACGCTGGCTTTCGCATCCACCAAGCCGTACGCTGATTGATCGTCAAGACTTCCTCGGTAACACGATGCTGGATGGTATGCATATACTTCTGTCGCCCACGGTGTAGTTGTCGCATCACTTCTGCTTTGTCAGTGCAACGGGTGGTCTTGCCTGTCGGCATATTTTGCGCTCCGGAACTCTGCTTCCGTCGGATGCTGCATCTTGACCCACTAATACCAGATCCTCGAGATAAGGAAGATAACGCCCTGGCAATGAAGGTATCGCGCTCATGGTTGGTAAGTTAAGTAAGCAGTGTATTCTTGAGCGATGTATGATGTTGTCGGACAAGAGCCCGTCATTCGGCGAGAATTTTAGCGGCGGTGCTTGCCCAGGTGTTGTGCACCGGCCGCCATCGGCTGTTCCCGACCAAGACTCCTTTACAGACACGGCTTTGACGTTTCTAAGAGCGACTTCTCATCATCCTGCCCTGCTCTCATTTCCACTAGCTCCTATGTCGCATTCACATGGTTCCGTGCAATCAGACTCTCACGCTGCCTCGTACGCCCGTCGCCCCCGAATGCAAACGCAGGCAGGTAGCAGGAGCGACTCGCGAGAGCACGCGGCCCGTGCAAGACTGCTCAGGACAACAGTAAGATGGGCTTCAACCTCTTGTTTTTTGCAAAAAGGCATATTCATATTTGTCACTCCACTCCATTCAGGTATAAGGCACGACACGCTGCTGCGACACGATCCGGCTTTCTCTGGACAGCGCTCAAGCTCCCTATGTCATCGCTACGTGGGTCACGTTAGCGATGACCCGGATAACGAGGTTGCACTGAGAACTATCACACGAACTCCTTCCAATGAGGCTTTGTATCCGCTACTCTTCACGCTGGCTCGTGTGAGCCAGGACAGAAGTAAAAGCTCACACCGCGAGCCCGGCAATAGATCGACAAGAGACCTGGATATATGAACTCTATTCTATCCAGTCATGATTGTGAGAAATACGAATACAGCCACACGGTTCTAATTATACAACAGTCGCGGGGTAAAGTGCTGGTGGTGTGCACGTAGCCAGACTAGGCTGTGACTAGTGTTTCTCAGCCTTGCTTGCTGAAGTCCTTTACGACAGTACATCATTCCCCTCTCTTCATTCTTTACAAAATTCTATCACACACCTTATTGTTTTCGCTTCTGGGGAACGTTCATTCTAATCTGGCAGCAAAGCTGTTACTATACTTCCATACTATCTCGAAGTTTTGCACTACTTACATCTCAGCCTTGCACGCTCAGTGTACCACCAACAATGGCCGATGCGGTCTCATGTGTAGAGCAAGCCGAGGAGATTTCATCAAAAAAGCAAGCCGTGTACGAGAAGCATGCTCTTTGTCCAAAAACAAGAACTATACGCGTTCTCGACGTGCGACCGATCCCCCAAGATGCCACCAAGGACACACCGGTCGAATGCACTCTACGCATCATCGATCTCGACTTTGATCCTGCGTTCACAGCATTATCATACGTATGGGGGGACCCAACTCCCACGCGCAACATTGTATGCGACGGCATTGTGTTCGGTGTAGGCGAGAATTGTCATTCAGCCTTATGGCACCTCAGCAAGAAGCTGCAGGGTCTCGTCATCTGGGTAGACGCGATTTGCATCGACCAAGAAGACGTGAGAAAGGAGAAAGCGTGGCAGCTTCCTCTCATGGGCGATATCTACTCAAAGGCTGAGCAAGTGTATGTCTGGTTGGGGACGGGTGATGAGAAATCCGACCGCGTCATGAAATACCTGGCGAAGGGCGGTCTTCGTAGATATGTGAGAATCGTGCCGAATGGACCACCGCAGTATCGACCTTTTGTTGCAGCGCTGCGTCTTGGGCTTTCCTCTTGGAGTCTCACGCACCACCCGGAACCGTTTTGGGGCGAGTACTTACCTGTTCACCAAGTGTGTTAGGCTAACGTAGACAGGGAATAACAAGCCTTTACTGGCTAGGTTTACCCGCCGGATGCAATACGTCTCAGGAATGGATCTCGTCTACGTTTTCGACCGGCCGTGGAAGAACCGACTGTGGACTTATCAAGAGATCCTGCTGGCCTCCCACCCAGTGATTGTGTGTGGAACTGAACACGTGCGGTGGTCTGACTTCGAGTGGACACTGCTCTCCCTAAGGACTTCATTCAGATACTTTCCGAGAGCCGCTATTGCTTGGGAGGCAATCGTTTTTGACAGAGGAAACCTACAATCGATTAGTCAACCAGCGGAACGTAGCGTGCTTCATACTCTTCACGAGCATGAGACTATCGTTAAGAGGATTCTCTCGACGCGAAGATGGTTGCTGAGTACATTTTCTGGTCTATTGCTGACCTACACAACGACGTCTCTCTTAATCGGTGTTGTGTCCATCTGCGCTCGAAATTATCCTCGGTGGGGAGTACGTTTTCAACTTGGGGGCAAGACTGAGAATGCGTTTATGTTCATCGGCTGTTTTGGAACACTGTACTGTCTCATGTTCTTCTGGTTCGCCGTACGCCCCACGTATCAAAGCTATCGAGGCGATATCAAGGAGACTGCGTCAGACGACTTGGTGGGCGCGCTGTACCAGAGAGCAGCTACTGATCCAAGAGACATGGCATACGGTATCTGGGCTATCCTACGCCAGCGTGGAGCAAGCGATCTTTCTGAGCCGAGATATGACGTCGCGAAGGAGAGACAGATCCCTTTGCTCTATCGTCAGCTCACTGTCCACCTGGTTCAAACGACTCGCAATCTACGGTTCCTTCATATCGCTGCTGCGCGACGGCTACCAGGAGCCCCATCGTGGATCCCTGATTGGTCTACCTTCAACAGCAACACCTGGCGGGAATTGCCAGGATTCCCAGGGACCGATCTTCAGGGAATAGCTACTTCACCAGAGTCAGAGGACAGACTCAGTAAGCATCGTGCTCGTCAACTGATATCCCTAGACTCTACTCAGAGCGTCTTGAAGGTGCTTGCTAGGGAAACCGGTGTCGTTTGCGGTTGTGTTTCCTTCTCTCTGATAACGGTGACAGCATTGGAGACGGATGAAAGACATGCCCATATGCAGAATCTACGAAGCATACTCCAATGGGCAGATTGGGCGAAAGCTATTGGCTGCAAGATCCACGCCATCTTCTATACCCAGCCATCCAACGCTCTTGTGCCAATTAGCGCCGGGGCGCCATGGCCAAGCCCGAGAGATCGAACAAGCTGGGCAAAGATTCTATCCGGGTCGAAAAGAGACAGCCTGGAAGCAAACCTCAGTCTCTGGATGGACGGCACCAAAGTTCCTGGATGGTTTCGCAAGTTTATGACAACTCAGATCTGCTTGTGCAACTTGATTGCTGAGCATAAGCGAAAGATTTGCTACGTCAGCATCTCTGCGATACCTGGAGCGTTTTGCCTGTTGGCTTGCTCAGATGAGACTAAGGTCGATGATCGAGCCTTGCTGGTATGTGGGTTACCGGGCTGGATAGTAGTGCGCAAGCGCGATGGGCCGAATAATGCGGTCGAGATCATCAGCCCTATTTCTTCTCAAGGTTCCGCTACGGTTGACAAGCCTGTAAATATGAACAATGGCGGCGATGTTGCACTCGACAACCTGTTTTTCGATTATCATGTTCATTAAGGGAGAAGCAGGTTCTGGTCTGACGAAGACGCTCTACTTAGGTAAGCTGGTTTTGAAGACACCGTAGATGCTATATCACTGCTCGCCATGCATGCGCTATGTTGGTTTCCTTCCGGGTGTCAAGTTAGACAAACGAAGCATTGCGATGTTGTCGCGAAAGCGCTTGGCCCCGCGACTGATGTAAAATTAGAACCGCAGGGCCGCGCTGACAGTCCTTTCGCAATAGACGATAGTGAAGATTCGCTGAAAGGGGTTGTTTGTATGGGTATCACATTCTCCCTATATACGAAAACATACATGCTATTTCTATATTTCCCTAAAAGACCCGTCGACAGGTTTCCTACTAACTCCAGTATACTGCTGCTGTGGTTGTTGTTGCTGTTCCGCGCCCGGAGTAAAAGCACGATAAGGCTGTTGCTGCTGCCCCACACTTCCAGCCACCGGCGTATACGACCTCTGCCCTGGGTATGCTGGCGCCGCATTTGTGAAGGAGCCATGGTTTGTTGACTCAGAAGCTGCGTAGCCGGGCTGCAACGCTGCTGGTGCTGGTGGGGGCGTGTAGATATCGTACGACGGGGAGGGGTCGCTGTTGTAGGCGTAGGGGTTTGCGGCGGGTGGTGAGGGGGATTGGTGGCGGTGGTCGGGCTCGTCGTAGTAGTCGCGCTGGTCGTAGGTTTGCGGTTGGTTGTAGGAAGGTTGTTGATTGTAGGAGGGTTGTTGGTTGTAAGGAGGTTGCTGGTTGTATTGACTGAGCTGGTCGTGGGAGTCGTAGGCTTGGGGTGCGCCTGGCGAGCGGCGGCCGTAGGGCTGTTGCTGCTGCTGCTGTGGCGCGTATCCTTCGTTTGCGCTGTAGACTGGTGATAGGGTATGCCCTGGCGAACCTCTGCGGTAGTCGTCCTGCTGCGCGTATGGTCGGCCGTATGCACCCTGGCCGTTCAACGGGGCTCCTTCGCTGACGAAGGAATCGTTTTGGTAGCCGCCTTGGGGGTAGCCCTGACCGTAGTTGTCCATTGGTGACACTGGGGACCGGCCCGGGCCAGGCGATCGTCTTTGTGTGGGCACGGCTGCCGCTGCTACGCCCGCCATTGACCCCCCTATAGGACTGCCATTGCGGTCTAGCCTGTCCATCTCCATGTCGCCTTGCTTCTGGGGCATGGGTTGTTCCTCGACTTGGACATGGACGTCGCGCCCGTCTTTCCACGTGGGCATTGCGGGCAGGGAGTCTTCGTTGACGACGGCTCGTGTCGAATCGAATGTCGCGAACTGCGGTCTCTCGGGCTGCGCGGCTGGCGCAAAGGTGGGCATGGCGTTGGAGCGGTATTGCTGGTTGACCGGGCGGGTGTCGATGGGCGGAGGAGGCGGCGCAGCGGCATGCGCCTGGGCGTAGGGGTTCATGGGAGGAGGAGGCGCTCCATATGGCGTGGGATACGGCGCAGCGGGATCGCTCTTGACGCGCTTGTGGCCTCTGCCACCACTGCCGCTGCAGCAGCACGTACAGCACCTAAAGCAGCAGCAGGCGCACTCGGCGCCGCAGCATATGCATCGCGCTATGCAGGTAACCACGGATATGACGATGAGGGCGCCAATGATGATTACGACGATAACCGGCCATCTGTTGTCTGTGAGCAAAGGAGAAGCAGCCTGAGGCCTGGCGATCCAACGCACTTGCAGTAGGCCTTGGCCATGCAGTTGTCCCATGAACTGAGCGTGTTCTTGGCCTCATCCAGCGGATTCTGGCGCGCAAACAGCGAGTGGACGAGTAGCGACGGCATGGCGATATCAAGTGTTCAAGTCTTCCGTCCAGCGGGTTTAAGGGAGTCGTTCGCGGTGCAGAGGCCGGCCGGGGTATATGGCTATGGATGGGGATATAACGATCGACGGGACAGGACGTGCCTCATGTCGCTACAGGAGTTCACGGCATCAAGGAGGAAGTATAAGGCGAGGCGTGAGTGTCCGGGTCATGTGGTGGTGCATCGCTTGCTTTGACGTCCCCTGGAATGACGCTGGGTGCCAAAGGCGAAACGGCCGTGAAGCTTGGAAGGGGCGGGACATGGCCAAGCACCCATGCCGACGCGGTCGCCGTGGCTGAGTTCGCCGCTAATCCGCGTTTCGCATCAATACAGCGCTTCTTCCCCGCAAAGCCTATTGTGGCGCTATCGTATTTAGACCCGAGTGCAAGATTGTGTCGTCGCATTTCGATCGCGCGCAGTAGCTTTTCCATGGTTGGCAATCATACGGCGCGGAGTGGAGTTGACAGCGGGGAGGGAGTACGCAATGCTGGTGACGCCTCGCGGCATGCCATCAACAAGAGAGCGCCGAACGTCAACAACCCGATCTCGTCGCATGTCATTCCGGCTACATGGCACGATCGTCTTCTCCAAAGCTTGTAGTGTGCTACGCGTTCAACAGGTACCATCCGGCAAGAACGGCAGAGGGCGTGCACTTCCATCCGATATCCGACATTGACATATGTAGAGCACGTCGTCTCCTTAGATGCCGTGTCGCTCCATCCATTGCACATCAATGATACGCTTCACGCACAAACCCCGATACTGGATTGCGGCCTGGTCTCTCGTGAGCTTGTTGAGTGGGTGGTATGATATGCTCTACGTCTGCCTGCGCCCTCACAGCTTGCCCGGTGGCAGATGGCATGCGCCTATCTTCAAGCCCATTGCACAATGGGCTGCTCTTGACAACCTATACGGGGCGCAAGCATGTATACAAGGTGACACTGTCTTTTCGACCAAGATCAGCATCACCTGCTTCGAGGTGAGCCTTCACCTAGCCTACTTGTGCCAACTTGCTCGGCCGGGCGCACTGCGTTCGACATTGGAAGGCACGCGCGTCACCGGCCGGTTCGCTCCACATATAGCTCTATATGGACTCCTCGCTTTTGTCGTACAGGCGACAAAGCAGATGTTCTACAGTAGGTTCAGTATCCCTCGGTAGGTGTTTGCGAAGACATACTGAGCGTCAATGCAGTTGGAGTGCAGTTCAATTCCAAGGCCTTCCAAGAACATACCTCTTCCAGTCTCATTTGGCTTGTGGTTAGGTACGCCGGCGGCGCATCGTATAACATGAAGCCTACGTTAACGTCCTATCCAGTTACGCGTCCTTTGCCATCTCGGCGTGTGCAGCAATGTCCTTCCTGAAAGAAATACACGCTGGCTTGTTGGACGAATACGTGACCCGACCACGTCCAGCATCTGCCACGGAGAAGCCGCCGACACAGGATCCATGATACGCATGCAAGATATCTTGTTTACCCACCGACCTCTCCACAGTAGTCTTGGACGGTGCTGGCTGCGTCCACAGAACCAAAGTTCCCAGGTGCCAAGGGCTGCCCCTCCCCCACCACCCAGCGGCAGCTTCCCCTTCCAGCCAGCTTCCAGCCGCGGGCCTGCCACACTCATCTACGTCACCGATCACGCACTACCCGGTTGCTACAACGCCTAGCCCTACATAACCAGCCATGTCTTCAACCCCCTCTATTGCCGAACTGCAAGCCTATTCTGAAGAGGTACAAGCCCTTTACAATAAACTTCCCAACCTCCGCGACCTGCCCGACAACAAAGTCAACGAGACAGCCGCACTCGAACAGGACGTCAAGAACCTCGTCGTGAAAGAACAGTCTCTTGAAGACAAAGTAGACGCCTACGTCAAAGGGTTCCTTTATATCGGCGGACCGAAACCTCGACGACAGAAGCAGTCAGTCACCACATCAACCTAAACTAACATGCCGGACCACCCAATTGAGCAAGGCGCCGCTGGCAGTAAGTTAGACCTGCTCTTACCACTCACCATACCATCCACCCTGCTCAAGCCGTAACTGACACGTCATCTCCACAGGCCTCACCGACAAGATCGCAAAGGAGTCCTCCGACTCAACCGCATCCTCGCACGACAACCACGCCGAGGGCGGAAACCTACTCGCTTCCGCTCACAACTCCAAGGTATGCTATTCGCGTGCCGTTGTTATACATCTGGGTCGGAACGGAAGCTAACGTGATTACAGGGCCCAGCCATTCCGGACAACATGCCCAAGGCCGAGAGCAAGGAGGACCTTAAGAAGAGGGCTGAGGAGTTGAACAAATAGAGTGGTTGAGGAACACACGTGTGCGGTGGATATACACATCATATTCTAGGAAACAGTGAAGAGCAGCTTATAGCATGCGGAATATACCTTCAATTTCAGCACACGCTCTTGTCGCTCTGTTGTTGCATCTGCTTTCGTTCTTTTTCTTCGTGGTGCGTATTGGTACGCATACGCCTGCGTACAGGGAGTCGCACCTTACCTTCCGTGAACGTTCAGCGCTGTGTTTGATACTGCGATCTGTGCTGGCTGCGGTTTGGGGGTCAAGTCATGCTGAACCACGTGCTAGCCAATGTAGTGCCTATGACGTCACCCCGTCTGGCTAATTTGATGAATCCGAAGACCGGACGACTCCGATCGTTTGTCCAAATGATGTGTCTTCGTCTCAACTCATGGATTCTGGATCGCATCGTTCTCGTTCGCAGCTTTGCATTATCAATAGGGGCCAATCTCTCCAATAGGGAATGGCTGCCGAGGGCGCGGCTGAGATGCGCAACCATACTCAGCCCGGTGCGCAGCATCTAGGCAGCTTTACCAGCTGCATGCTGACATGGCAGCCACCTTTTGTCTTTTCACTCTTTACGTCCTCACTCACATTAGACGCCATTCTATGTTTTTTAATCCTCCAACTGTACGACTCTGAATTGAGCCACATCGCGACCTCAACCACACCCCTGTTAACATTACTGTAATGTTGATCTCTTGATCACGCTTTAGTCCTGCAGCAACCTTGTCGTACGGCCTGGGCCCGGGCTTGAAACCTTGTGTCCTGTAGCTGTGGGGCAACGGCTATGTCTAAAGCTCTGGCTAAAGCTGGGTCGCTCAGTCCCGAAATCCGTCTCGCTCAAGCTGTCTCCGAATTCGAAGCCGACCTGTCAAGCGAACAGAAGTCCGCATTTCGCACTCTGAAGTCGCAGACACTTTTGGCGAAACCCACAACAAGCGATGTCATGCGACTGACCGCCGAGGTTGACCGCCGCATGTCAAACAAATTTAGCAGTCGATGCTTCGGTCCGCGCTTTACCAACTTCCTTCAAGCTGTTCAGCAATTTGCTGCGCTTGGGGATGTCGTGGTTGGCGGCTCGCAGAACCTGATCGCGTGTGGTGTGTGGTCATTGGTACGCATGTCGATATTGGTCAGTAATTGCTGTTGTGTCCATGTTCACGTCAGTCACTGATAGTACGCAGTCGTTTGTGAGCGTTTCAAACCACGTAGACAAACTATCATCGATATTCATGGACATTGGTCGCTCTTGTCCACGCCATCAAGAGATTGCCGTGCTCTATCCACTGTCGAAAATGCTACAGGTCTATATCCTGGAATATTTCATTGTGGTCGTTGCTCTATGTCGTTACTTGCTCAGGTTTGGCCAAAAGTCCGCTCTCCAGCAGTTCACATCATCATTGAGTGGAGGGGAGTTGAAAGCGTTTCAGTATGACCTCGAGAAATGGGCACGTTCGATTGAGAAAGAGGTGCAAGTCAGTGAGTTCCAACAAAGCTCTGGGTTTCGAGCATTATCCCGATCAATGTTCGACTCCGCATTGTACCAGCAAAAACTTGCGGCGAAGGAGCAGGTGCTCGATCTCTGTTCTACGTACGACTACGAAACAGTCTGGAAGCAGACAAGGAAGGTCGGGAATACATCGCTCTTTACACGTTTCGACAAATATCGAGAGTGGAAGGATAGCTTACAAACTTGCACAATAGTATTCACTGGCAAGTTGGGATCGGGAAAGTCCGTGTTGCTAGCCAACATCGTGGACGATCTCAGCCTCTCTACCGAAAGAGATCGACCCTTGGTAGCCTACTTCTTCTGCAGACACGATCTACCCGAGAGTCTGCAAGCACGCACCATTCTTGGTTCACTAGTGCGACAAATGCTGCGGAGTATTGCTGACTTCGACAAACTTTCAGATGTATGCCAAGATGTACACACCACTGGAGACATTAACAAGATACTGGAAATGGTTCTCCAGGCTTGTCCCCCTACCTGTAAAACATTTCTCGTAGTAGATGGACTGGACGAGTGCAGCGAAGGAGAAATGGCGACGCTGGTACAAGCGTTGAGGGACCTCCAAGCAAAGCTAAAGGTCTTTGTTTGTGCGTCTTTCCGTGTAGAGCCAAACAAGGGTTAGTGATGCCCCTGTACGAAGTGCATGCGAGGAGAATACTGACCTGGTAAACGCATTTTTAGGTCTACAGTCGATGACACGTCGCCTCCTGGATGCCCGCATAGTTCAGTTACCGGAAAGCAACCCAGACATCGAGAGCTTCATCGAAGCAGAACTTTGTCGTTGTCTGGACCAGGATCTTTTGAACATTGGAGATTCTACCCTGATATTGGACATTCAAGACACGCTACTTCAGGGCTCTCAAGGGATGTTCCTCTGGGCAGCTCTTCAGATCCAGTCTTTATGTAGTATGAAGACAGATCACACTATCCGCGAAGCCTTGGGAGACCTGCCGAAAGACCTGGCCCAAACGTTTGCCCGCATCTTGCACAAGTCAGGAATTTCGGATCCATCCCTTCAGGCAAAGACTCTGGAGATCGTTTTGGCAGCTCACCGACCCCTGACGACCAGTGAGTTGAGAGAAGCCTTAAGCGTTGATCCAGGACATGCAGTTTGGGACCCATCTAAGATGTTAAACGATGTTCAATCAGCATTAACCTGCTGTGGATGTCTTCTTACTGTTGATGAGGAAGAATCAACCGTCCGAGTGATACATCACAGTGTCAAGCAGTACATCATCCACGGTCTTGACGACGTGAGACACATAGGTTTCTCATTAGAAGACGCCCAAATAGTGTTAGCAGACATTGTTGTAACGTATCTTGGGTATAGCCATTTCGAAACACGGATATCGAAAACTAAGCTCAGTCCCATGATGGCAAGCTCAGCGCCGGCTAGCATCCTGCAAAGCACTATGGGTACTACCAGCACTACTCGACAGCTTGCCAAGAAGCTTCTCGGGTCTAGAAAGCAACCTAAGTTCGATCTCAGCAAGACCCTTGCAGAACTGCGTGGTTCAATGAACTCCAATCCAGAGCACGAATTCACGTTCTATGGTTATGCGCAAACACATTGGCAGCATCACATATGGTATGTTTCGAGAGACAACCACTACATTGGACAGCTATGCGCTAGCTTGATTCAATCTCGAAACGCAGAATTGAAAGAGCTGGATGCGAGCTTTGGGATGCGTTGCCGTTGGGCTGCCAAGCATGGGAATATTGAAGTGCTCGAACTGCTGTTTCAGAATAGCACTGGGGACATGAAGACGCAGTACATTATACCCACACCACTCATGTGGGCGATAGAGTATCGAGACAAAGACACTGTCGATGTGCTAGTCAAGGTTGGCGTCGACGTCAATCATGGAGCCGCAACTGGAGCGCGACCAACGCCACTTATCCAAGCGGTGAGAAAAGGAGGAAAGGAAATCGTGAAGATGCTTCTGAGCTCTGACAAGCTCAAAGTCAACGCGCAAGACAAGACCGGATGTACAGCTTTAATGATGGCCGTGACGAATGAAAACTTGGACATCGTTGAGCTACTGCTCGACGACGAGAGGACTGAAGTCAACGGAGTACCCACTGGAGATTGGACGCCCCTAATGGAAGCAGTAACGGCAGGCTTCACGAGCATAGTCAAGCTACTGATTGGCGTTGATAGGGTCGACGTTAACATGAAGACCGAGCATGGAATGTCGGCACTGATGTTTGCGGCAGTGAAGGGGCTTGAAGACATTGTCGAAGTGTTGCTCACTAGTGACAAGATTGATATATCGGCGACAACTAAGTTTGGGAACACAGCGATGATGCTTGCGTCAAATAAGGGACACGAAGATGTGGTTGAGCTACTGCGGTCACGTTGGATTCATACTGACTCAGTCGTCCCTCTCGTCCGGGTACGGAGCTTTTGAGGGTTGAACGGGCCTTACAATAGTCTTTCACGAGAGAAATTTGAAGCCGCTCTATACTCCCTCAAGCCTTTGTTCCGACTCTACTACATTCGGTAGATCACGAACTGGTGAGCTAATAGCAGCAGCAAGTAGATTTATGTCGCATGTTGCTGAATACATTTCACCAAATCCTAACAAACGGGTAGTCTCGAAGTCAACGTAGACGTCCAGCTTAACCGTATTGTCGATAATATATTTGTAGAATGCATGCGACACGGATGTGTTGCTGAATACATACTACCAGATCCTGATAAAACGGTAGTCTCCAAGTCAATGTATACGTCTAGGTTAATCATATAGTTGATGATATTTCTGTAGAATGCAAGCGACACGGATGGTAGTTACCTCAACCGGCAGCAAAGGTCAACAGCAGGGGCTTGAGCAGCTTGCAGCAAGCAAACGTTTCCACGGCTATGGAAGACTCTTCAACATTCACGGTCGACACATACGCGAACTCAGCGCATCTTTAAGATACCATCAGTCTAAATACGTCAATCTGCTCGCAAACATTTGTGTTCTGTATCCACGCGCAGCTGTGAACTCGCGTTCGAAGATAAGTCGACGGCCTTGGTTTCGAATGTATTCATGGACGATGCTGGTGGTGTCTACCTTCTCCTTCCCTTGAGACCTTGGCTAGGCCCTATGTCTCTTCCGGAGTCGTTTGTGATGTCGAAGCTAGTTAATCGAAGCTTGGATAGTCTGTTTCTAGCAAATGACCTACTTACCAGTTTGTGATATAGCAGTCTGCTATGCTAGCTGTGACGACTTCGTGCGATACCCGGGTAGTATACCTAGGTACTATCAAAACCAAGAACTTGACAAACAAGAGTTTCGCGTCAAACTTGCACGAACAGATCCTTTGCACATTCGATGTCGCGTGTCAAGTCGCGTTGCGAGGCCCATCCGTTTGCCAAACCACCTTCTGCAAGGAAACAATCCAACAGATGTATTACCGCCTACATTAGTATGATAATGAAATTTGTGTGAGAGCCCATGGTAATGTAGACTCCTGGGAGGCAGGTGTTCAGTTGTTTTCTAGTCCTGCATACATCAAAGGTAGCTAGAACGTAAACCGCGCTTGCCGCATACATGCCACTACATGTTAACAAGTAAAGACTCCCGAAGACAACGTATACTTCTGCTACAAGTAAATTTCGAACAAAGACTCAAAACTACTTGTATCAATTAACACTCTAGATACATTGACCCGTTCGAGATTGCTTGTGAAATATATGCGCGAGGAATTGTGTGATATTCCATCAGTGTCTCTCGGTGCATTGATCATGATCCGACCGTGGATCGCAACACTAAGAGTCAGCATGATGACTTCCAAATTGTCCAGCGGCTAGAAGGTGGGACTTGCGATCCCGAAGACTGTTGTTTGTTGACCATCTGTACCGTTGCAGGTGCAAGCTAGACTGTCGATGTTTCAACCAAGGCCGGAAAGTTCGTTGGCTCCAAAGACGGCATGTTGTAGGCAAACCTCTAATCATGTATCTTGATCATATTGGAAGTCTCGCAAATCACAAAGATCCTTCGGGCGCTGAACTTGGTTACTGGCCGTAGAATGGTGATGTTGGCGATGTTGCGTATTGATCGAAGGGGCCTCTACGCCGCTACCTGGCGAAGTCGATCAATTAGAAAGCGCGTCGCATCACGTTCGCCGTCAGGAGCAAAGGTCTACACCACGAAATTTTCTTTATGGAGCTATGGCTAAGTAGCGACACGTTTTGTTAATAGGGGCGATAGTCTAAAGGAAATAACGTTGATGCACAAGGACGTGGTTTAGCTTATGGGCAAATGTGGTAAGGCCCGCTCTTACACGAACGACTCGTAAGAGCGGACGGTATTGTTACTCCTGCTATCGCAGAACTATAAGGGGATAGTTGAAATGCTAAAGGTATACCTTGCTTCTTTGCAGGACACATCGTACCAAAGAGATCTTAGATAGGCTACGCAAGCAAAAGAGATAGGGACAATTAGATTGGTGGAAGGTGCATAAGGCATTTACTCAATTCTAAGCGGCGATCGAATCACATCATGCTGTATCACAAAGTAAGGCCTTCTCAAGCATTGTCGATTCTTCAACACTACTAGAGGTGACCAGATCGTATATCGCATTTTGCTGCACACACACTATCAAATGTGAAGAAGTGAGCAGTCCGTAAGATAATGTAGACGTCTACCCGGAAGATTTTTTCAGGACCTAGTTGAGCTTAAGTAATACAAAGTAAATCTTCGAGACGCATTGTCGCTCTTTTGTCACTGCGACCGAGCTCGGTTTGACTGGCTGTCAACAAGCGGATAAGGTGCGCGCTAGTGGCATCCATCGTTCACAGATTGGGTATCCTGAAGAGTACTCGATCCGGCGCCCTTGGCTTTCTAACCCTGACGTTCCAGAACACTCTTTGTATCATCTGTATATGTCGCTTGAAGTCGTGCCTAAACCAGTGATCCAACAGGACGATCGTCAGTGAGCGACCCGATACGCCACTTAGCGACCGCCGTGCAATGTCGCTTGCAATCAACATCTCACAAAGCATAAAATGCTCTTCTTCTTGCCGCCCCCATGGGGAGTGCTCGTCTTCCCAGGAGCGCACCAAGATTCGTATGCTGATTTCGCATGTCTTTTTACGTTCCATTCTCTTCAAAGTGTGTCCCACGAATAGATGCAGGTCCTCGGGTGTGCACTCCCTTGGGTTGCGGACTACGCTATCACCGTCCGGGTTGAGGTTCTGCAGCGGTAGCGGCAAAATGGTTTCGTTATACCAGGATGCGAGGACGAGACTGATGAGTTTGGTCCCATTGTCGTCCTTTTGGGCTTGACCTGATGCTGTATAGCGTCGTTTGCTAGCCTCATGGAAGATGTCAGACATCAAAGCGAACACAGCATCCCTTCCAGTGAGTGTTGGGCCAATGACAACTTTAGGTGGCATATCCAAGTTGATTGCCCTCGAATGTTCTTTAGCCTCTCCGAGAACCGTCTTGTTCAATTGAAGTACGGCGGTTGGCATTCGATACATTGCCCAGGTGCAGATACCTGGCGTGGGGAATACGTTTTTGTAAGCACGCTCAGGCAGATAGTCGTAGACGTAACAGCGCAGTTCGGGTGGTAAGGCCATAAACAAAGACTCTTGTGTACTTTGCATGGTCGATGCGGCCATGCGTGGACTTGAGGGGATAGGGTCGTGGTTCGGGCGGCGTTGTTTCTTGTGTGCAGTGTCGCTGGTGTTAAAGGCGGCGGTGAGGACGGATATGAAGAAAAGGACGCGGGTTTATACTTGTGAAAAATTTACCACTGCATTTATGTGGCTGACCCATTGGAAATGCTCGATACTACAATTATCGGTCTGTTGCTACGATCCGTGGTTGGCCTGAGTTGTTCGCGGGCGAAGCAGCACCAAACCATGGAATAGGATTACCATTGACTTGACTGCGACCACGCAGAGCGGGACAAGCCACTTACATATTGCGCAAAGTCAATAAGCTACGCAATCAGACACACGAGAGAGTCCGCAGGTTCCTGGGTAGGTTACAATGGGTGGCTTGTTCGAAGACAAGGTGCCCAGGTGAACTTTCGAGGTGGGCTTATGATGGTGTGACTTGTGATTCCGAAGTTCCGAGCCTTCGGGAGATTGGCAGCCAATCAACGCGTGCTTTATAATCGTGTCAAATTGCCCCGGAAATCGCCGCGGATGACATAGGCTTCGGCGAATTTAGTGACAATGCACCAGCCATACCTTGTCATCTATTCACTCAACACACGCGCCTTACCAAGTCCACGCACAGCACTCCTAGGACCTCTCGCCCTCTGACCATGTCGCTGCCTCGAACCACAACTGCCTTTGCGCGCTCCAGCTCGACATTCCTACGATTCGCCGCCCCCTCGGCTACTCCCCGCAGATGCCCGCAATGCGCGCGCACCTTCGCCTCGTCGATACCGTATCGACAGTCAGCTAAGCGTCAGATGCAGACGGCGACTGCGTACCACCCTTCTTCGCTATACCCCCAACCGCCACCAAGGAATGCTGGCGTACCCGACACATCGATAGCTGGTGGAGCAGCCGAGGCAAACAATGCGAAGACCCCACAACTACCGCCGCAAGAACACATCCCCGCGACACCTTCCGAGCAACCGAACGTGAGCATACCCGAAGGCGAAGCACAGAAGCCACAGCAGGCAGCCGGTGCCAGCAAGCCGTTACGGCCGCGTCGCTACAACTTCGGGCCACGGAAGGCCACCATTAAGCTTTCACAGTCGGCAGTATCGCACCTCCGCGAACTCCTTGAACTACCAGAGCCCAAGCTTATCCGGATTGGTACAAAGGCAAAGGGTTGCTCGGGGCTGGCATATCATTTGGAGTACGTGGACAAGCCAAGCCCGCTGGACGAGCAGGTTGACCAGGATGGCGTCAAGGTCCTGATCGACAACAAGGCGCTTTTGAACATCATTGGAAGCGAGATGGACTGGCTGGAAGACAAGCTGAACGAGCGCTTCATCTTCAAGAACCCCAACATCAGTAAGCATCGACACAATGTACTACGAGGGACCAAAACTAACATCTTGCAGCGGAGCAATGTGGCTGCGGAGAGTCCTTCAGCGTATCATGATACCCTTACGATTCGATCACTATACCTTATAGAAGCATTGCCGGCGTTGCATCTTCGGCGTTACACATACATATGACATAATTGGAATATCATTGCCACCACCGGTAGCACGATTGCTACTTGGCTTCTCCACGTACCTGCAATACACTCGCGACACTACCATTGCAAGTGCAACAACAGCGCTGTCTGGAGACCATCAGACCTGCACGAGTCGGCAGCATACTTGCAGCACTGGGTGCCAGTGGTATCTTTCATTCGTTACTGACACTACATCTACATCTTCCCTGGTTCGTAATCGAAGACTTTGACGCCATTCGCTACCTCTCCAGCCAACTTCACAAACTCCTGATGGGCAGGGTCTTTGTATACGTAGTAGTCGCGGTCCTCTTCATTCTCAAACTCCACTACGAAACCATGGGTCGAATTGCCCTGCGCATGTTAGCAGCTGTGAGGGAACTTGGGAACATGACATACGCTGTGGCCTTCGGGGCTGTTGTTCTTGCCACCTGAGAAGGACTTGATGTATGGCTTTTGGGAAGTTGGATGAATGCACTGGTCTTTCAGGCCAAGCATACGACTGCAAGCCTATGATGTATTAGTATGAATGATGCATGTTTAGATGGCTATGAAGGTACTTCTGAGATCTGCTCTGGTGAAGCTGTAGACTTCCACTCGAATAATACAATGTGAATGATCGTCATCTTGAGAACAAGTCAGTATGAACAACTGATCAGATGCGAGGAGGGGTGATGTAGCGAATGGCTAAAGAGGGGCAGTCAACATGGCGGGATGCACTTCGGATATAATGACCTCAGCGCTGCTAAGCTCCGGGCGAGCTGCCGCGTCGCATGGTCGATAGCGCGAACATCGCGAACCGCAGGATCACCACCAGACATACCACACCATTGCGAATAATGAAGCTACGACCGTTATGATCCCGGACAGGTACACGATACTAATGTAATAGCTCACGATCATCTTCACCCGAAGGAGCCGCCGCAGCCCTCCACATCCACCATGTCGAATGCGCCAGCTCTCCCCGAGCAACTCATTTACCTCATCATACGCTTCACAGCCTCAGTACCGGACCTTCCACTTTCAATACATACCCCACGAACGATTGCGACCCTCTCCCTCAAGCAGCTCATCCGCCAACACCTCCCATCCGAACATGCCTCGGCGCGTCTACGCCTCATCTACGCGGGCAAGGTGCTCGCAGACACCGAGCCGTTATCGAAATCGTTGAGATTACCGCCACCACCACCTCCTCGAAACACCAAGAATAGCGATGCAGTGGGAAGCGGTAGCGGCGAAGCCAGCAAGAGCAAAGGGAAACAACCTCTACGAGAAACACCCGCGATCGAATACGGCACAACAACAGACATACCCCCCTCAGCAAAGAAATACTACATCCACTGTTCCCTCGGCGACGCGCTCTCCGCCCCCGAACTCGCCAGCGAAGCCACCCTCGCCCAGAACACAGAGATAGCGTTGAAGTCGCATTTTAGTACATCTTCGTATTCTACGCAGGGACGGCGCGCAAGTAGTACGACTATAGATCATCACAATGCACGGAGACGTAGCTCGACGGCTACAACGAATACGGCGAATACCGTGCCTCAAGCTCAGGGGTTTGATAGATTGCTAAGTTCGGGCTTTACGAGGGATGAAATCGCTTCTCTTAGGGCGACGTTTACGCAGAATCTCTCGTTTACGCATACGCCCGATACCATGCCCACGCCCGCACAGATTCGTGTCTTGGAAGACAGGTGGCTGGATTCTTCTGCTAATGACCCCTCTGCTTCGCTTACTGGTGGCGCTGCGGGGGCTGGTGGTGCTGGCACGGATGCGGGCTGGGGCGCGGGGTTTGCGGTGGAAGAAGGCGGGTTGGATGATATGTTGTATGGGTATCTGACGGGCTTCTTCTTTCCGCTGGGAAGTTTGGTGTGGGGGTTTAGGGAGGAAGGGGTTTGGACGAGGAGGAGACAGGTTGCTGTTGTTATGGGGGTTGTGCTGAATGCTGTTTTTGGGTTTATGCGGTGGGGTGGGTAGGCATGATAGGAGGAGGGGAGATGAGTGGTTGGTACGAGAGAATGATGAGGATGGTGTATTGATATCCTTGCGTTGTATACCTCTGCAAGTATGTATACGTCGACGTCTTTGTCGCGATCATGAGTCTTGTCGTCTACATGGCACGTTGAAGACAAATACGCTACTTAGTCTCTCCTCATCTCTAACCCTCCCCTGCGTCGCGGTATATACGCCAAGCCATCTATACATCCCCCATCACCCAAGCATACTCGTGCTACCGACCAGCATCTCACTTCTACGCGTCAGTCTCTACACGTCAGTCAACCTGAGGAACCGCGAGTTTCACCGCGCCCACATACCTGTTGTCGACTTTCCCGTCTTACGCCACGCTGAGTCACAGGCACACCATCAGTATTCGAGACCGAAATCCAGATCGGAGCATTCTGTGTCCCACCGCTACCAATATGTAAGGCCGAATGGATGTCTCCGCTCATACCTACACGAGATGTCAGTCTTTCAGCTGTGGATAGTGTACATCGGGTGCATACCATCTGTGATCCAGCCTTCATGTCCTTTGTTGGCGTCTCGCGCGTTCCGGGCTTCTTGACGTTGAGCCAGTCGCATGTGCTTGAATACGGAGATGATGAGGTCGTTGATGGCGGGGATATAGAAGGATGTGATGGAATAGAAGATGATCAGAATGACCATGAGGGCGAGGAAGACTATGAAGGCGAGTTGCGGGAACATTGCTGCGTCCATTTTGGGAATTGCGTTTGTGGGGTGGGGTGCGAGGAGGGATTGTTGTGTAGAGTTGGTGGTTTGAGAATGGCGTAAGTGAGAGAGATGTGATTGAGTTTTGGTGTCGCAATAGTGAGGGAAATGTTTGACATCCCGAAATGTGGTCGCGACATCTTTGACGATATGAAAGTTATCAAACTCACTATTTTTACTTGGAGATTTTGTCTGAGCAACGAGACAAACATATCCTGATGTTGTCTTCCTTCATTGGCTTGATGAGCACCACGGACCAAAAGATTTCAACACCCACCTCAGAAGTCTACATTACCGTCATACTGGGATAATGTTAGTTTTCGTATCAACGTATACAGCAGCGCAACTTTTCAGCTTTTTCCTTGTATACGGCGACACCTAGAATGACATCGACGTCGTCAGCAACAACATCCATATCGACATCAGCAGATTCGCATTGTCGAGTTCCTTCAACGCATGAGAGTCAGATGTTCAGGTTTAGTGCTGAAGTGGTCTTAGTTTAGGAAAGTTCCTGTAGCGTGCTAACAGCGTTTCAACGGCGTCATGCAAGCGCATGCACTACGCATGTGTGGCGCAGACGCTATTGTTTCCACCATCTGCGTTGTCGACGTCCTGCAATGCAAATGCAACAGGGCAACCATGGTGACGAAGGGTAAATTGGGGAGCCGATACTGCAGTAGGCTGTGGTAGGCAAGTAAAGCGTCTTTGGATAATGTTGATGGGGGCAACCTGTGGTTACCTTGAGTAACGGGTCAGGGCGTCAACAATGAAAAAGAAGCAGTCACCAGAAGAAGACGGTTGAGTGGGTATTATAGTAAGTCTGATTGAAAGCTGGGGGTATCTATGCGACAGGTCCGTGATCGATCAAGAATGATTTCCTCTCCACGACCCTTTGGCATCCATCTCTCTCAGACTGTACAAAACAAAAGGAAAAAGTGTTCGCTCAAACTCCATGCTTGCTGTTTCGTTCATTACCGCATCCGTCTTCCTTGCCCCATACCGGGGGTATAGTAAAGGGTATAAACATCCACACTCTCTCGTCCGAAAAGAGACAATCGCGCTCCGTCCGTTACTTTGCGAAGACTACGCGGTGATGTGTTGTACACGTATCGTATCGTCATGTGGTCCAGGCAATGAAGAAGTAACGGCCGTCGACCGATCGTCGTTCGTCGTCGTAGTAGTAGTTGGGTAGTAGATATAGCGCCTTAGTAGTACCCGTATCTCCTCATGCGCCATCCTTCACAAGGGGAAGTAATGATCAGTACGGCGACATGTGGGAAACGGGTTCACACTAGACTCTACTAGTATGCGTTGTCCTCTTTCGGCCGCCGCCGCGTCCGCAGGTGAGGCAGCTGATGATGATGCCGAAGAGGGAGACGATGGCGTTGATGATTGCCTTAAGACCAGCAGCGATGGCGTTGACAATGGCCATGATGCAGTTTCCGATGGTGCGGAACTAGACAGAATGTTAGGAACGGTCGCTATGAGTAGGTGAGTGAGGGATACGTACGACCGACTTGATGCAAGAGACGACGGCACCCATGATAGCGGTGTTGTTCTGGTGAAGGCTTCGGTGGTGTAGTGGATGGAGGACTCGAGGTAGAGAGGCGAGTGTTCGTAGGTTCGTTGGTAGATGGTATGGTTTGGGGAGAGTGTGGTATCACAACAAAGGGCTTTGAGCCCTCTCACTTATAAGCAGCCGCGAGCCAGGCGCCGGAACAACGACCGCCCTTGCACAACGGCTACGTCACGCGGCGTCCGTGCCCCCTTGTCCTCCAGATCCTTCACCTCAATCTTTGGCCTGCGTAACGAAATTTCCCGACTCAAACTCCATTCCTGCAGGTGACTGTGCTGCGTCTGCAAATAGCCAAGCTCGCAACGTCAGCGGGAAAAGTCAGGTTTGCGCCAACCAAGCCGCCCGATGCGGCAAGGATGGGCAGCGGACGCGCTCAAAGCAGTCGCGCAAAACAGGGTTGGCCCTGCGACGTCGACGTCGGGTGTGGGTCGCGCGCCACAACCTTAAAGAGCGCCGACGTCACTGCCCGGCCCTGATGCAGTAGCGATCGCAGCCTGCGCGTGGCTGGGCCCATGGGTAACGCAACGCCCGCCTCTCACGATCGCGATGCCTTTGCCATGGCAGCCCCCGAAGCAGGTAGACCGACTTTTGATAAGCCCATGCTGCTGATTTGGTGCGCCAACACTACCGCTGCTCGACATTGTGCGACGCCAGACGACCGTTATCGTGCCAACCACGCCTGCCCGCCCACCTCCTTCTCCTCACCTGTAGCCATCATTCACCCATATTTGATCACCCCAGATGCTCTTATCCGGCATGGCTCCACCGTTGCAACATTCCCAGAACTGTCGTGCAGCCTGCATCGTCCGTGTCCGTAACTGTGACGTAGCCATCTGTGGCGGCCCATCTAATTCTCTTCCGCATCCTTGCAAACAACAGCGGCTCCAAATCTCCACCCAACCCGTGCTGCCTCTTCTCCAGCCGCTCTCTCGCCTCGCTGATGAGGTGACGCCACAGCTCAAACACGCGTGCGTGGGTCATCCACCCATATTGGCATCAGTCCGTCAGGCAATCTCAGCAAACAGGGCAACGGCACGCGGGCCACATGGGTTTTCGTCTCAACGTCTCACCACCTTTTCGCAAACCCATGTAATCATCCGTACCGCGGGAGCTAGGCTTTCCAAGCAACTGCAAGTAAAAATCGTGGTCTAGACTGCCCGACCGTATGCTCATATCGCTTGGAGGCCATGGCATCTTTCCAAGGCATTTGCTGGAAATAGCACGGCTAACCTGGCACATCGGAATTAACACCAAAACACGATCTTGGATCGGACCCTCGATGCCCAGAACCGCAATCTTGCTTTCAATCTCCATGTCCCTCTGTCGTGGAGATTAGAGATTAAGTAGAGCGGCTGGGAGCCGACATGGCTCATGGGCGTTTCAGGAATTATTGTTTTGCACCCATGTTTGCGGTGAGAAGGTTTAGCGCTGGTGTTGTCGCTTGGTCTGGTGTGGTGTGGCTGGTGACGCGCCGTCGCAATGTCTGACATCGGACTTCTGCGCACAAGGAGCGGGCCGCCGCTCGACGCTCGAGGGAAAAAGTTGGTACAAGTGGAGTCTAACCGGCCAACACCACACATCACGCATGCATGCACCAACCTCATCAAAGGTAGCATAGCCCACCATCAACGACGCAGTGTTTCATCATCACCATTGTTCCATTATGCGCATTGCCACTCCTGCCTTCGTTTAGCTACAATCCGGCTTTGTTCGTTATTCATACACTTCGTAAACATGCCGTATCCAACATCCTAAATCAAGCGCCGAGATGTTCTTTCTCCCGTAGCGAAGCCTATGCAGATACAGCCAACGTCATGTTGCTGAAGAGAATAGAAAGGGAATGCCGTCTGCTTGTTGCTGGGGGTATATGGGTTGTTGTCGAAGAATCATGGGTATTCATTGCTGATGCTGTGTTGAAAGACCAATACAGATGTGCCGAAGCGATGTTCGATGATCGATGCGATGTTTCACGGGAATTCGTTGGGCTCTTCACCTCATACAAGAAAGACCCCGAACAGGTCAAGAGCATACGCCGACGTCAGGTCACCTATCTCGTAGGTTTTCAGGTTGATGTAGGCTGCAGGCCTGTTCGGTTTTTTTCTTGGTTGACGTGTCTTCATATACCGTCGTATCATACTGGGTAAGCTGATCGAAAGCTGTTGCATGAGGATGTACTCGGCGTATAGGTCTCTGCTGCTGTTGATGTCGGTGGTATGACTGCTCCGTATGATTCTGGGCTCAGTTTGCATTTTTGTTCTTCGGAACGGGAGGTATAGTAGTCTCCTCGGTGATCCTAGTATCCAGTCTGGGCCTCGAGCTCGATCGTGAGACTAATCTCATTCGACTTGTTGCTTCCTTATCCGGGGTGGCGACATTGCCTGCGTCCGAGAGCGCCGAAGAAGAAAGAGCTGGAGTCATGGGCCCCTCAGGATGAATGCCGAGTGGACTTGGATACGTATCGATCGTCTCATGACTTTGCTTGGGAGTCTTCATATGAGCTTCGCTCAAAGCCCTGTGGCGTCCGGGACTCATCGAATCGCTGTACCCGTGTCTGCTCCAGTTGGGGCGATGCAGGCGAGCCGCCTTGGGTAGACTTGAGTAAGATGCTTGCGACTGGAGAGTTGCACTCCTGTGCCGTTGGGTGGGCCGGTCTGTGGGAGTATCGTGACTTTCCTCAGGCAGCAAGATTTCGGACGTCGCATGATCGCTGTCCATCTCTCGCATGAACTCGTCATCCTCGTCCTCGACCTTGGCTATCCGCTTCACATGTCTTACTTCAAAGTACGGTGTCTTCGGTAACTCTGGCATCGAGTTGATCGACACCGCACGGGGTCGCGGAATGTCTTGCACTGCGAAATCGATATGCGCATAGTACTTCTCACGCATCGGGTTCCAGCTCAACGGCGCCATTTGTTCGCGGTTCCGCAACATGGACAGGTAGCTTGAGACAGCGCCGATCAGGATCAAAACCATCACGGCCACTGTCAAGAGACCTTGAATGACGATTATGATGATGCCAATAACGGTTGTAGGGATACGAGCGATACCGAACCGTGTATCAAAGGCTGCCGAAAGACCTGTAGTGGTGATCTTGCTAAAGCCGAGAAGATACACGGCCAAAACGTTCAGCCGCTGTCCTTCAAAAGGTCGAAGGATAGTGAAGGCGATAAAAGCGATAATCTCAACGGCGAGCAGACCGAAGACCTGGACCAAGGGCTGCGTAGATGCGCCAGCAAGGAAGCATGCTCGAACGAATTCGTAGAACAGCCAGACGACGAAGAACCACCAACGAGTCCTCCTGTAGCGAGAGGCCAGCCAACCAAACTTTGTTGTGTACCGCTCGTCATTATGGATTGGTGTGGTATCCGCCGTAGCGTGTATCGTCCACCAAGGAATTGAACCGATGTAGGTCTCGTCTTCGGAGCGCGGATTTTTGCTGTTTCTGGAAATGCTGAACCATGGAATGATCTTGTGCAATCTTCGTTTGACTACGTTTAGTCGATCGGGTTCCGAGGCATACTTGCCGATCCGAAGTCTGGAGAAACAAGCGTAGGCGGCGATACTGCCTATGCCAAATACTACGACGAAGAAAGCGGCACAAGCGACTGCAACAGGACCAGAAAGAGCTAGGTAGGAGAACTGGAACATGGCCAGGAATGTCAGCATGTAAAATCCGATGAAGATTGTCCGCAGGATGGTCGACAGAGTAAACGCAAGGTAATGGCTTCGGAAAAAGGCCAGGTGGTGCTTTTTGACAATGCGTATGCTACTCAAGCCTTCGAGGACAACTTTCAGGGAGAGTACAGAGACAACACCGCATGCGATCAAGATTAAGAACCAGAGCAGTCCAGTCATGAAGGCGTTGCTTGCTGGGATGTGTTCCGTCGCAAGGGTACCAGCGAATCCAGAATAGTTGCCTGGAAGTGGCAGTCCAGGCTTTACAGGCAACCCGTAATATTTGAATCCGGTGGTCGCGTCGATGAGACGGCGCTTTGCTAGGGCAGCTTGGAGATTCAGACCCTGAGGAAGAACGCCTCGTTTGTATATCTGGTGAATGTCGACCCCTCCTCCTAGATGAGGATTACTTTCGCCCGTACCTGCGGCACCGACTTGCGATGTATTCCCTTTGTTCGAGCCGATGAAATCGTTGATCGTGTTCTGCATTGACTCAGAGTAGATCATACCCCCAGCCCAGGCATAGTTGCTCCAGAAGGCCACGAGGACGCTTGGCCAGTTCACCGAGAGCGCTCCGCTATAGAAGATGTGGTGCCATACCGCGAAGACCACAGACACTGACAGCGAATGGGCGTAATGCTTGCGCATCTCGAGGACGTCGGATCCGTAGGCGGCTGTAGTAAAAGAGGAAACGACGGCTATGAGAGTGAAGAGCCCTAACGTTGAGCCCACTGAGCTCTTCTGCTGGAATGTGAAGCCGTTGGTGATCTGGGCCGCGAAACAACCGATCTGTCAAGCTGTTAGCACGAATACGAATAGTAAGATGTCTGAGCACCACGTTGGCAAAGCATAGCAAGGGAGCTACATACTAGTAATAAGTTAGCAAGATATCTTGAGAGCTATTCGTGGCGGCTACTTACCCTCGTTCTGTGTGGAGTTGGAGAACAGTCGCAGGATGGCCTGGCCTTCGAAGTCGGGAATGCTCAACGCAATCTCTGGGATCCCTGCGACGTCGTCTTGATTGATCGGTATGATGCCCGCCGCCTCGATGGGAACGCCGGCTTTGACGGGGCAAGCGCTGAGTATGTTGGCGTCGCAAGGGTTGAAGGTCAGGTCGAATCGACTCTCGCCGTACGCATAAACGCCGATATTCATCATAATGTCTTCTCTTCGGAGCCCAGTCTCGCCTTCCAGGTGAAAGATGATGGTCATGTTGTCTTTGTAGTAGGCTGCGTCGAACCGTGTAACGTTGATGGCGCTCTTGCCTAGGCAGTCGCCATAGTCGGCAGTGTAGAGAGATGGCTGTCTGTCGTCTCTGACTTGCCATTTGTCGCCATCGATGATTCCAACCACCCATGTACCGTCATCGTCTACGTTGACGGAGCCGGACGGAGAGGATAGCAGCAGGCCAGCTGCCAACAAAGCTTGGGCGCACCGTGGTAGATACATGTCGCCTGGACGTATGGGAACGGATCTCGAGGCCTTGTTGTCGTTTGTATGCGTATGGTTCGGGGCGTCGGTAGGCCGACCGGAGTTCGTGATTGACCGTGATGCGGGAAACGAATGTTGGGAAGAGCGAGGATAGTCGGATCAGGATGTCGGGGTGCAGATGTGGAGTGCGGCGACCAGACGCAGCATCGCAGAGGCCTAGGCAACAGCAGCGGGAGAGAGGTGAAGAGTGCAAACAGCAGGGCAGTGAGTGTGAGTTGAACAACGCAAGCATACACGCGGGTGGTCTGGCAGGTGCTGGAGGTGCATGGAAGCAAGAGCCACCAGCCGCTAGCCGGGCACGTTCTGAGGTAGCAAGCGCAACCTTCATTCCATTCACAGATCGCCTGATTTGGCAATCACTTCCGGGAGTAACCGTCTTAATGAACATGCGCGCATCGCCTCCAGTCAATTCATCAACATTACAGTGCCGACTTGAGTACACGGTCATCGCATAGGATGTAGGAGCAGCAGGTACACGCGCTAAGCTTTTTGACCCGCGTTAGTGCCGGTCTAGCGCGCGGAGCCGTGGTGAAGGTGCCCCCATATGCGAGTATCCGGTACTAGAAGCATCTGTGAACGTGTCAACAAGACGTGAGACTGTGTCTGTATCCAGGTCATTACGGGGTCCAGATCAAGGTTAAAGCCGAGCTCGTCATCGTACTCAACTTGCGGTATAAAAGACAGGCTGGAGGAAGAGTTCATAATCTAAAAGATTGCCCATTCCTTCACATACGACCACAGGTAAAGGGGTATACCGGATCCCGTTTGCTCTCCACACGTCAAACCTTTAACCGGCGAATTAGTAGCGTGGTGGGTGACCACACGCGAATAATCGCTGTTGTATGTTTTTTGCTCTTTTTGCCCAGGTTTTGAAATTAGATCGTCGAACTCGTAGCTCTCATTGTGCTTGATGTGGTGCGCAGCATATGCCGGGCGAGAGATTTGCTCTGTTCCTTCTTGCCCATGCAAGCGAACATCCATCTCTTTTTGCAACATGGAGCCAAGTTTCTTGCTTGGTTAGATGCGCGAGCCCAGGTATCGTGACATCTCTTGTAACCTGTTTGGTCTCATCATTTTGCTATTGGGTATCTCAGCTTGCGTCTCGACTCTTAAGTATCCCATCAAGTCTCCCTTCCGTCCACCTGGGGCGTTCCCTGATCTCATCACTAGTACGAGGAGATCTGAACAGGCCCGCAGCCTACATCAAGACAAAATCATTCAAAATAGATGATTTGACGTCAACGTAGGCGCCAGGGTATTCAGGTTTTTTCTTCTTCAACGAGGTGCCACCGCAACCCCTCAAACAACCGGGCTACTTCCATTGAACGTGCCCTTAGCCTTGACACAAAGGTCCCCACCGACGCTCTCCAGCGTCGCAACAATCTCCTGCTTATGTCTCGACGCGTCGGTCTTCTTCGTCAGATCCTTCTGCGGCGACAACCATCCCAGCCAGCTCTTTGTAGGTTCCGCTTCAGGTTCAGGTGGCGGCTCGGATTGAGGGAGGTCAGGTTTCGAGAAGGAGGCACGGAGGATGTAGAAGTCGAGGCTGTAGGTTGGTTTGGCGTAGGTCAGGCTGAGGGAGTCTGGACGGTGGACTGGCTCTATCTTAAGTGTTAGTATGAGGCCACTCTCCGAGTTGCTGGAGACGGTATACACACCCACAATGCCATCTGGTCCTCTGACCATCCTCGCCATGATCTCTTCAAAGATGGTTGCGATAGCTCCGCCATGCGCAACACCGGGCCACCCACTCATTCCTCCTCCTATCCAGACCACAGCCACCATCTCTCTTGTCTCTGCACTCCAGAATGCTCTTTGTACACCCAATCCCCGCGTGCCACTCATGACGCCCAAGATGCCTTTCTTGCCTTCATTTTCTCTTCCAAAGTCCAGATCCAGCTCCAGCCACCCTTTGTACGCTGATATCTTCCGACTTGATCCAGGGGATGACGTTATTCCCGGTCCTGACCGGAGCGCTGTGTCGGTATGTAGGTTGTATGACTGAGAGCGCAAGGATTGCACGATTTCGAGAGCGTCGATGTCGCGCCGCAGAGAATCGAGGATGATTTCATCTTCTCTTGACCCAGGCTCTGGAAGACCGAGAGGCGCGGCAAAGTGGCGAGCACCTAGGCCAGTCGTGATGCCGAGGGCGAGTATGCTGGCGTACCAGAAGTATGACCAGCGGATGCGGGATTGGAGGGGGAGGGGAACATCGCGATGCGCATGGTAGCTGGAGGAGCGGAAGGTTCGGCTGGCGGATTGGCAGGATTGTTTGAAAGGTGCGCGATTGAGAACAATGCGCGCTCGTGACATGCTGACCGCCGGCTGCAGGTAACAATTGCTGAGAGATCTGGGAGGCTTCGATGATGGAGATATCGCGATATGGTGGCAGGGATCACTTCACCGAGGCTGAAGGTTAGTGGCTTGGCATTGGCGAACACCTGGACACTGGACTTTGCGTCCTGCCTCATCAACACCATCACCAAGTGCGCGTCGTCTTCGGAGTATGAACGCGACGATGCCTGCACCGCAAGCACTCTCCATATTTTCACTATTGAGGCCTTCACCCGTCTTGTCATAGTGCACAAAACCTTTCCCTCGATAATGTATTCTCCTTGTATCTCAGTCTCTGCTACCTCTCTCCAAAATATCAGAAGCTCCGCAACATGTTTCTTTGCTTCATGCATATGCTCAAAGAACACGGTGTGAGCGCGGGCGTTTGCTCACCGTCCGTTTGCTAGCTCGCTGCATATCAAACTACACAACCTTCACCTTTTGCAACCTCACTCTCTCACTCTTACACTTCACTCCAGCTTCACTTCCCATCACGCGATATCACCACCTATCTAAATCAACCAGGGTGTATCTATACCGATCAATATGCCATCAGAAAACACCCTCAAGTTCGCCGCTATTGCGGCTTCACTCATTATCATCCACACCGCCATCATCAAGGTACACGATCTGACTTCTAAAGCTCTCGACAACGCGCATCCGCGAGGTAAGTGATATGTGCACACTATGTATGAATGTATGCTAAAGTAAGTAGATGTCACCACAGATATGGTGACCCCTCGAGTTCAGGGCCGCAGCCGTGATAACGGCGGTCAGATGCACGTATGTCAAGGACTGAATGCTGCCGGAGGCTCAGTGTCGGTGACATTCCCGACGTTCATCAAACCACAGGTATGCACAGATATGTTCAGATACACGCAGATATACTAACATGCAAAAGTGAAACACTTTCATTATCCAAGTATTTGGTGCACTATCACACAGGCAGAAGGAAGGCAGGGTGTACAGGGGAGGGGGGGAACCCAGATAGCAAACAAGATACCCAGACTCAAAGCACAATACATCACTCTTTGGTATATTGTGGTATTTGGTAAAGCTATATGCACTTCGATCAGAGCACATCGCGATTAGCTGCGCTTCGCGCAGAAAATCTTGCGCGCTCAAGAGCATGCATGTCTTCGTTTATCCCGCGGCGTAGATTCTGATACCGCACATCCTCCCATGTGTTAAACCTCATGGATTCCGATCCTCAACATAGACAATGTCCAACTCCTCCGCCTTAACACCATGGAACATGCGAACCTGCCCTGGTTAGCCTCGAACCCTCCGCGTTGACACTCTCACGGGACGGACACCACATACATTCATCCCTAGCAGATCTGGCGGCGCTTCTCCAAACTCGCCCATCCTAGGATCAAGCCAGACTGCACTCCCACACCTACTACAGAACCTATGCAGAACCCTCTTAACACCAAAGGAATAGTCTCTCAACATGTCCTCACCGCTCTTTACTTGTAGCTGCGACCGTTCGGGGTACACGAGCAAGTAGCCGTTGCATGTGCAGATGCTGCAGTTGCACGATACAACCTTCCACTGGGCCAGCGGCGGCGAGAGCAAGACCGAGTACTGTACGCTGCCGCAGTGGCAACTCGCTGCGTACGTCTGACAATTCTGCGGGTCGAACGCTGGAAGAGGAGGTCTGGTAGGTGAGGATTCGGTCATGGTTGATGGTGTTGGTTGTGCAAAAGGTGGGGTCGGAGTGTAGCTGTTGAGTAGGGTAAGTTGATCCTCAGAGTGAAGCGCAATGCTACATATACTTTGTTTGATATAGGTACGAGAAGGAGACCGGCGCGGATTTTTGTCGTTGCTAGACAGGAACTATCGGTGGGCGAAGACGTAGGCTAGATGGGAAGAAGTCTCCGAATCCGCTTTCCGGCGAGTATATGTCTCCGATGCCGTTGGTGTCGTTGAACATACGGAAGGATGCTACCGACGATAGCTCAATGCGGTGGTACGAACGAGTGTTATACTGCGTCAGCGTCTAACACCTTGCGCCAACTAACAGCACTATCGGTTCTATAGGGACCTCACATGGCCTACCAAATCTTACTTCGCGGTAGTATAAGCTATTGGCTATGGTGTTGACACTCTAA
This sequence comes from Alternaria metachromatica, assembly GCF_023757995.1. Lineage (NCBI taxonomy): Eukaryota > Fungi > Ascomycota > Dothideomycetes > Pleosporales > Pleosporaceae > Alternaria > Alternaria metachromatica. The sequence goes on from NW_026055541.1 coordinate 126,610, forward strand.
AGTCAAACTATCCAGCTACACTAAGGTTAACAGCACAAGCAAATAGCATTCTAGATGCGTCAATCATATCGCGAGCATCAACGAAACGTCACAGCTACTCATTTCATGGAACCACGACTACGTGGAACGACTACACTCTCAACTAACGAAATTACAGTTACATCGTCATGACCCTTTTACAATCCATCGCTCCTCGGAGTGGCTCAGCCCTCCCCCGAAATCTCGTCCTACCATGCAATATATCTCGCACCACCCACCCCCAAAAAGCAAAAGCAACACGACGAAACACATTGCACCACCTACACATAAACACTTACACACAAGACGCATGTTTCACTACTTCCGGCATATACGCCAGCTCAAGCGCCTCCCACTCTAGTGCTTCCCACCATTCCCAGCGATCCTGACCGATAGTAACACAAACGATCTCGTGCCACTTCACTCCGTATCGCCCATCAATTCTGGTGTGGTGTTATGCATGAGTCCACGAAGGCGGTCACGGTTTCACGAGATATGAGCGTAACAGGTGCGAGGTGGTACGGTGGAGGCAGGTGGTGGAAGTGAGGCAACGGGTTTGTGTGAGGGGTGGGCCGTGGACTCCGATTGGTGTCTTGGGTCGGAGATGATGGGTAGTGGGTGGCGGTTGAGTGAGGCATTTCGATGCGACGTCAAGACGAGGTCCGAGGGTATGGGGACGGTGGTTTGCATGGAGACGGCTGGGTTGGGAGGGGGAACCTGGCTTTTGGATTGGATGGGTGACATCGGAAGAGTGGAGGTGGGAGGAAGGGGGTCATCGAGTATGTCACGCGGGTGAGTTGGCACCTAGGTAGTCTTGTCTTGAAGATGAGCATTGTGGACATATGAGTTACAGGTTCAATTATGAGCGAGCATTGCGTACTGCGAACACGACCGCGAAGAGTTTAAGATGAGATGGCGTTCAAAATGGGGTACTCCAGTCAACATACTTTATCACCATGTCAACGACATGCAGCTAGCGCAACATCCTCTCGGTGCACAAAGCCTTTCCTTCAATAATACATCCTTCTTGTATCTCAGTCTCTGCTATCTCTCTCCAAAAGTTGCCGACTTCGAGATCATGTTCCTTCGCGCCTGAGAGATCAAAACTGGCGTATGCAGCATTTATGGGAGCGTCTCGACCATCGCTTGACTTCAAAAGGCTCCAGAATGACTGCTTCAATATAAAACCACCCGTTCCAGTCCTTTCCCCATTCCTGTTCATTACAATACCACTGAAAGATTCTCACTTCCAAAGTTCGATCGAAAAGACTGCATGTCCTTCTCCCGGGAGGAATTCCAAAACCATGATTGAGGCGTTTCATGTGGCCTCTCGAGTGGACAGCACGAAAAATTGCAATCCAAATCCTCCATGACTTCTGGCTGGTTTCGACTGTCTCTAAAAACCGGAAACTAGCCGACCATGTTCTCTGGCAGGAGAGAAGATGCTGCGGGCATTCCAATCTTCCAAAACTATGATATAGACGACTTATGAGCACTAGCGTTGACGAGCTGGTATATAAACTTGGTACCCAACCTCTTCTATCTACTTCAATACACCATCTGCTACCATTCTTTCCTAAAACGAAAGGCATAGAGCTGATGTTTTTCATTCTTGGAAAGCTTGCCAAAACGCCGGAGCGGAGTTCTGATGTGTCCAGTGTGTCGACCACAAGCGCAGCCTGTCTCATAGAAATACCATGTTTTTGAGTTGCTTTCACCAAGTTAAAAAACGCAACCTAGAGATCCATGTCATGGATTGAGTGAAAAGACGTGCGGGATGTCCAGACTCAACAAGTTCCAGCCAAGTGCTATGTCTTCGCGAGACGAAGTCCACCAAAACAGTAATGCGACCAGCCGACGACTCTTTCCGTGGTCGAACTACCGTAGTCGAGATACTCCTACGAGGAGGTCTCAAGTTCGAAAGGAAATCGATGATGGGCTGGTGTGAAGATCTCTGGGGTATAAATACCTCCCACTCTCCAACGGCTTTCCTTCTCATCACTCCTCGTGCAGCCGACTTTATCAAAAAGGACGATTGAAGAACTCATGTTGCTGCCTCGTCTGCTCCGACAACTTATTAAAATTCATTTCGACTCTGAAGATGTGTGCGCTCGCACTTGCCTGCCTCCAGACTTCTCAAAACTCGCAACGGGTCGATACATGGTTTTCCGAGGTATTCCCTTCCAAATCACCACAGGCCATGGGAATCACAACCACTTTGTCCATTTCAACGGGATAAACTTCCATTCGAAACAAAACCCACTTGTCACGAAAACATGATTGAATGCCTGTTGAGTAGTCTAAGGTTGCAAAAGATGCACCAGCCAGAGTGATGAGATTCAAGCAATACAAGGGCTTGACAATACCAATTCGCATGTCTCTGTCCATCTTGCGTGTCTTACACTTGTTGTTAACACATTACATCATTTACCAACAACATCTTTGAGATCTCGATCCCACATTCCCATGAGTTACGAAAAGCACAAAAACACACCCTATGACGCACCCTACACTCATGCGCATAAACACATCTATCCATGCGCATACACCACCACATAGTTTTTGCATCGGAGGATATACGCATGGACAGTCGCTATGATGTTGCCACCCCGCGAGCTTGTGGCGTGTGCTAGTGGAACAGCACGGTGACGGTGGAAGGGACGCTCCGACCCCGACACACCAACTTGAACGGAAGCTTGAGGTTGGGCCCGTGGCGTTTACCGAGAGGGGTGTTGGTGGGAGCTTTCATGCACACTGCTGATTTTCCTTCTGGCTTCTCCGCAATCGAGGCTGCGTAGTCTGGGTAGTCTTGAGGCCGAGAAAATGAATGTTGGTGACGTAGTAATACGGAGGTTTGTACAGTAGAACGCATGGATTCAGAAGATGTATAATGCACGGATGGCTGAGGACCTGTTCTGAAGCAACGTCACATGTCCGGAGGTATTGTTGAAATGAGGCAACGTTTAGTGATCAAGTGGTGCGGGATCAGTCAGACAATGAAGTCCGTCTATTGACATATTGGCAATTCAAGATATGCACCTACTTCTGGAAGGAGGACATGTGTGCATCGAAGCATCCGAACTCCGTCTTGAGGCAGGGTAAGCTGAGTACATGTGTGATACGATGATGATAAAGACTAGCGAACAGGACGCATCTCGTAAAGACGGCCGAAGATGTACGTGATCGGTCAGAAGGAGACTCACGCATCCGGTCTGTAAGGAGAGACATAGTCTCAGTATGAGCCGCCTCAGAAGGCCCATCGGTGTACACGCCCCTGCCAAAGGGTGAGGCGCCGTGTCCGGTCAATACGGAGGCCTCATCAGCTGTCAGGGGCCCGCCATCACAGCAAACACTAGCATCTCTAGCATCTCAAGCTTCTTGCCGCCCGTGATTGTAGTTGGTCGAATGCAGAACAAAACCACAACCCGTCGATACGCTTGACAGGTGATAGACCCAACAGTTAAGCGCAGTAGTTCGAGCGGAGCCTTCAGTTGGAGTGCACACGGGAAGCGCCCTCTCTCACGACCAGTTTCGCCCCGCAGTACACACTCCCCAATCGCGCGCGAGCCGTCCCTTGGCGATCTCTACGTTCGATGCTTGACGACGAATGCATTTCGCAGTCAGGCAAGCCACACTACCATCAAGCACACCAGGCTAAGGCGGGCCAAAGATAGCCGCATCTCCCTTACTGCCGTACTAGAGATGGCTGTCAGACGGGAGTGCTTACGCTGTCAAGTGGATGCACGTAGGAGCGTAAGCTGCAGTAAGCATCAGCGACAAGACTGGTAGTTGGGAGCTTGACGTCGTGTGATAGAAGGTCATCTTGTTATATCTGCATCGTTGTGTGACCTTGACATTCCAGAGACAGATCTCGGTAATCTCATTCGAGGATCACGAGATAGCCGGTGGATCTTCTGGTGCTTTTTGACGACGATCAGACAGATGCCTTGTAGTTGGTGTATGGTGTTCAGTCCGCATCGGACGAATTGCGAGTCTGAGAACCAGGACGTTTTGTTGTTGAGGGGGGGCCAGAAGATTGCAGGACGGTAAAAGCAGTCGAGAAAAAGTAAAGACAAGTGTGATTGGGCCTGACGAGAACACTTTGCATGCAGACAGGTGCTGTAGCACAAGGCCACTATGGTCTGATGTTTTCTCGTATCGCTAAGCGAGATGGGTCCCCCATTGAGTAGCACGCGCGGTAATGGGTATTGGACACGTAAAACGATTGTATCTGTATCCCTCGATTGAAGATAGAGAGTGAAACATGCTGGAGGCGGATCACCCACGATTGGCTTGGAACATGCAAAGAAAAAATGCGTAAGCATAGGAAGCAGGTTTCCGTGGTTGCGAACGTCGGCCCACATCATTGGCGCTTCTCCAATTCAGAAGTTATCCACCAATGTTTACGCGCGGACAAGCGAGAATAATTGAATAGATCCTTCTTAGTGGCTGGTGCGCTCGCAACGAGGGCAGGTGTACGAGAGGGCGAATCGCGTTCAATGTGCGCACGTCAGTGTTGGTTGTCAGTCAAAATCGAGTCAGCGCCTGGAACATACGATGTAGCATCAGTGGGTTCTTCCGTGAACAGCTTATCGTATGCTCGTTCGATTTGATGAAAGAAGCGCGCGGGCAGTGACGAGTCATGGAGGGTCTGCTCTGGCTGGACCCTCGGGGCCTGGGGACGAAAGCCTCCAACGGCAGCAGCTTAGGACAAAAGTAGGCCATGCCCCGAACAAAGGAAAACCTCGACAACGGTGTTCCCTGCGTGCATCATGGATGCGTGGCGCACCTCTAGACGGGATGGCTTTGCGGGCGCTGGGCGTCGGGCCTAGCGGACACGACCTCTGGCGCGCTCATCCAGGCAAAGCACAACGCTCCTGGGGACGATCAACGGGATCATCGATGTGGAGTGTAGATGATGGCGGCGCCACACAGACTTGTGCTTTACTGTATATCACAGACGCAGGTACAGTCGTGCAGGCCAAAGACGGCCTCAATACCCGCAGCACAGACGCGTTTCTTAACAAAACAGTCTTCTGCGGTGTTATGCTCGGGGAGATGGGGATAGAGCGCTAACGGAGAATATTGACAGCGATAGAGCGAGGTCGGGTTGAGCGAGGCCAGCTGGGCGGCTGAGGCTCCAGACGTTGAAGGATGGCCAGCTGCGATTAGCGTAGGCGGGGAACATGGTGAAGACAAATCATGCTGTGATGGCACGAACTGGTAATTAGACAGGAGCGCTGTGAAGGGGGGCAGCCCAAACGTGCTTTGACGCAGAGTTGCGTTGAGCACACCGTGTAGGGCAGGGTTTGGCGAGTCAAGGAGGCCTAGCGGTGCTGGGATGTGCGTAGTAGAGTTTGGGAAGGCTGCGCTGACGGCTGCAGCACGCAGGAGAAGGTGCCGAGCCCAAACACAAACCTGTAAACTCTGATAACGTGGGGTGCATAAGATGTCATTTCAGATCACGATGAACTTGGTGCGGCCGGTCAAATATTGCCGACGTGGGCGGATATGCACATCCCCGAGTGGTAAACCTTGTGCGGGATGTACGATGAGAAATCAATGAGGATGCGACAAGACGACGGCGCATGTAGTAGTCTTGGTTCAAGACACAGGAATGTGCAAGAGAGACAGAGTTTACTCCTAGTGACGAGGAGAATTGATGCCGCAACTGTGCCGCACAGCGTGGGCAATGACTAAATGCGGCTCCAAACGCGGCGGCCGTGGTCGGTAGCCGACGGTTTGATGGAACAGATTGCGAGAGCGAAAGGTAATTTGATCGGATTGGGTGGTGGGGAGAGACGGTCCCAGGCGTGCGGGTGGGCGTCGTCGGTTAGAGGACCAGGACTTCCGTCCCAGGGCTGGGCCGTGATGGGGAAGGGGCACGATGTCTACGCTAGCGAGTCGGTGCGCTGATTAGACTTTGCAGCCCGCGAGTGACGAAGCCAAGAATGTGGGCCACGGGCACTCCGAACGCCTGAGACGCTTGTGCTGAGATCTGTAAAGTCGAACGGGCGAGATCTTAGCGCGGCCACACTGGCGGAGGTGACCGCCGCGGACGTTGATGGTCTGGACTGGTGTTTGGTAGACACGGCCGGTGCGGTGCAGGGCAAGTCTGGCGTCGCTGGTCACGCGGCGACGTACCAAGTACCGTGGGATCACAGCAGCCGGCGTCATCTAGCTGGCACCTGGGCGGAGATTGAGCTGGCAAGGCTGAGATGATGACGATGGGGTGGGGTTGGAGGGTACCGTACGCACGTATAGCGTGTCGTTTAGATCAGCGAAGCGTGCAGAACCGGTAGAGGGGATAATTTGCAGCTGGGGCGCGCTGGGATAGCCATGCCAGACGGCGATCCCGGCGGCTGCTTAGATGCTGTCGACGCATGGCTTTCTGCAACGGGGTTAGGGCGCGTGCCGTAGGTGAGGAGTGAATGCCGCATGTTTCTACTCGAGTGAGGTGCAAGCGCAATAGGAAGGCACCACCGGTCAGCTTCAGATCGCGACTGCCCTTCGCGGAGGCCTCGCTTACGGCCTGGGGTGATTGGGCAGGCGCGCCATGGATGACACGAAAATGCCCACCCCGTCACTTGGGACAAAACACGCTGAGATGAAAGGGAGCGCTTGATGCAATGTGACGGGTTTCCTTCTGCTTCCTTCTGCACCTTCTGTCGCGCAGCAGCTGTCAGCCGTCGGCATCCTGGCTCCATCGGAAGCAGACACATGGCCAGGGCTGTCCACGTTGTGACGCCTACCGCGACCCGAGACGGGGAGAAGCAGCAAGCCACCGAACCAGCCTCTCCAGTTCGCTGCCGGCGCTGAGGGCGCTGAAGGAGCCGGCCATCGGCTGCGGCTACGAGATCTCTGCTGAGCCTTGGCCCTGCACCGCAGCGCAACGGGCATGGCTTCGCAGCGGCTGCCCCAAAACAATGGTCTGTGGCATCAGCCCAACTACCACACGGCCTGGCGTGCAGACAACCGAGAGCCCGATCGACCGCGGAGTCGTCCCCAGTTCCTTGTAGCCATGTCATTCCGCCACTCCGCCAACTGGCGAAACCAGGCCGCTGGGAAAGGCTTCGACGACACAGCATCCGCCAGATGCATCGTCGACGCCTCGCGAGCACCTCCACGATGCGTCGACATCGTGCAGCAGCTGTCACGCGAAGCCGCCGGCGCCTTGTGCTTCCGCAGAGGCTTGACGCTCGACGCCGCTGCCTGCGACACACGCTGCAGCGACGGAGATTCCAAGACCCAAAAGACGGCACCAGACGCGCGCAAAATGGACCGAATATGCACTTCCACGTGGAGATCCACCCATCTAGGCAGAATGTACGACGACGGTGCGCCGGGTCTGGCGTCAGAGAGATTGAGTTGAGCAGGGTATCGAATGCTCTGCTTATTGCACCATGCCTGTTCAGATGCACACGTGCCGCAGGCAATATACCAGCACGTCTAATTTTAGCCCGACAATTCACCCTTCAGTGGCCCATGATTACACATTTCGGGGCCAACAGCAGCCTCCCGGAATGACGCCTTGACTGTCTTGATATTGCTCCGCAACTGGCCAACCGCGCCATGACCGCCTACAGGGAACGGGTGCCAGGTCGATCCGACACTCGAGCACACCTCCCACTTTTCTTTCATCCCGCCGTCGAAACACGCCCGCTTAAGCGCACGGTAGCCCATCGCTTCATCATGTGCTGCTCGCAGTCATGCTCCATCTCGGCTAGCGCTAGCCCGCTCGTTCAGAGCGCCATGTCGTCAGCTAACTCGCGGAGCGGTTGGAGCACGGTCGCAACCTAGGTCGCCGAACTGGAATCCCTGCAGGGATAAGCACTTCCCAGCTGGCCTCTTGTCTGTTTCTCGCGAGACCATGATTGACGCTGAATGCAGCGTGATGAGGTCTGCGACGGAAGCGCTCATGTCCTACCTGCTGGATAGCGCTTCTGCTACCCACCGACCGGACTACCTCTGCGATCAGCGCTGCTAGTAACGGCGATTGGCCTCCAGCAACGGCGAGCTTGGGCAAACCAGGTAAGGGTCGTCTTTGAATGTGCTTTGTCTCTGCCCCGGCACTGTTTGGGCCAGACCATGTCCGTGCGCCCACAGGCTCTCCCAGGTTCTGTTGGCGCCAGTCCCGACGCATGTTAGAGTGCCAGTAGGCTCCTGACCCTTGGTACTTGGGAAAGACAAAAGCATTTCGTCCTTTGCCCGTCTCTTGTCGTGCCGCGAGTCTGGGTCAGGGGAGCAGCCGCATGCCTACCCAATTTCTTCCTTTTGCGCCACTACTCGTCATAATCGACGAGGGTCGAAACAAGTGCCGGCACGGGGATGCTCCTCGTTGCCCATCAGCAAGTGTGATATGAGATAATCAGACGTCCTCAGAGCTCACGGGCCGGCGCAAGCGACTGCTCCTCCACTTTGCTGGTCCAAGCCGTCCCGCACGCCAGCAGACTCCGACAGATGGCCTGCGGACAGGGTCTGGCTACGGTGGGTGCTTTCACCCCCTGGCAATGCATTGTTGTGTGCGGCCCCATGCTCGACTAGTTCTCTAAACTGGACCTGAACGGTGTGGTTTTGTCATTCATTCGTCGCATTACTTCTGCCGTGCCTCGTTTGCGTTGCCTTATTGTGACAAAGTGCGTCTGTGGATAGCGCTCCCGCCCGCTCACCTGAGGCGTGCTCTCGAGCTAATTCTCATCTCCCATCCCGATCCAGATCCTCAAAACGCTTGGACGGACCCTATCGCCTGGTTGAGCCCTTGATATTCCTGAAGCCCCAGCGCGCCAGTCAGCCACGCGAGCCCACCTACCCTGACATCCTTAGCCCGCCATACATATACGTGAGGGCTACCGCTCTCCACTCACTCGCGGTAACAAAGCCTTTAGTCCACCAAGGTTCCAGCCATTCTCCGCCATCGCTCCTCTTAGGGCGCCAGGTCCCGAGCTTAACAAGGAGTGATCGCCGCTCCACACGCCTCAAACTCCACCACCAGCACCTCACAAGGCTCAACCTCCCCGCCAAAGGATCAGTGGGCCGTATCGTCAACGCACAGCACCACATCTTGCAATACCGCTACCCAGCACCTTGGGTCGAGTAACGGCAGAACCACCACAGCCAATCTGGAGCATTACCATCCTCCTCGGACCACAACACCAGCACCGTCATAGCAGACGACTCAGTGTCCTTAGCCCCAAACAATCGTATACACATCCCGTGTAACAGCCTCAGTAGCACCACGTCTGCGCAACCAGGAATCCGGGCCCTACCGAACAGTCCGTGTTGAACAACACCACAGTTCCACGAGTATCTGCTTTTGATCTCTTGTACGCCCTCCTCTTACGGTCTGCGACGACGAGCACCACTAACACCGCGCAGTCACTGAGACTTTCTAGAGCACTTGCGGCCAGACGTGCGTTTTTCGGTATCACTGCCCGCCTGAACCAGCGCAGGTACCATTGCCAGAGCCGTTCGTTCGATTGCAGCATCTCAAAGGACGGAGCAGCGATTAGCCGTCTGACGCGACGAGAGACTAGACCCGGAGCACCATCGCGAATCCACAGACCGAGCGGGTATTTGTGTACTGGGAGGACCTTTTACAAGATCCCTTTCCCTCCACTACCTGCATATCATCTGTACCTTGTCCCTCTCCACTAGAGCCCCTACCTCTCACATTACGCCTTTGAGCTACGGATCGCTCGTTGCCCTCCGTGGATTCTCAGCCTTCACGTGGGTTGTATTGGTCCGGTGCTCACTACACCCCACCATTTGCAGCGTCACAGCTGCAATCCCTACCAAGTCCTCCTTCATCTGAAGCAGGGAGGTCATCAGGACCTACCCGGAACACAACCGCCAACGTGGCTGCTGCCGTGGCTCATCCGTCTTCCATGCATCCTGGGTCTGACCCAATGGGTGTACCTCCCAGCTTTGCAACGCGGAGGCCTCACGCCCAGCAACTGGGCAGCTTTGAGCTACCTCCACCACCCATGCACAAATATCCCTTCACCAACACCGTCACCACATCTCAGTCATCACAGGCTCCGACTACCATAGCCAGCGTTGGCAATCTTCTGACTCCGCCAAATACACACCACAGTGATGTGATAGGCTCATCAGGAGTCTCTACAAGCAGCGCACAGTACTCCACAGCAATGGCATACTCCAACGGGCAGCAGTACATCTACTCCCCGCCAGCGCAGGGATCGGCTGCGCACTACGGGTACCCGGCTGCACATCATCAACAGCAGAACCAATACGGCCAAGCCCGTGGAGGTATGTTTGCTCCACCGCGCAGCGAAGGTCAGCTTGGACGACAAGACTCACTGGGCAAAGGGCTGAATCCGCCATCATATGAGATGAACCAGCAACTTCCACCGTTTACGCCTTCGTCCAACGGAGCGAGCATGCCCTCGATATCCACACAACAACACCACCAACAACATCAACATCAACAACCCCAGCATCAACATCAGCAACACCACCACCAACAGATGATGAGCGCACAAACACCAGTCTCTTCTTCGGCACCACAACAATCGCCTGCCCTTAGCCAGGACTCCTTCAGGCCACCACAGCCACCGACTCCAACATATAGCTACCACACAGCCAGCACTCCCCAGCATTCCAACTTCCCCTATTCTACTGGCCCATCTCCCACACTAAGCCAGCAACAGAGCCCCATCAGCGCTGGTGGATCCATGCATCGGATGTCACCCGCCGTATCCCAAGGCTCCATCCCCTCGATACCTTCCAACAACCCTGCACAATCACCCTACCAATATCAACAAAGGCCACCACTGCAATACCCCGGTAGCCAAGCACCCGTCTTCTCCAACGTCCAGAACCCCAACGGTGGACTGGCACTTGTCGGAGGCCACCCTGCGATGATGCCAGGATTCAACAGCGGTCACGCAGCAGCTATGCCTCATTTCATGGGCCACCCGCAACACCAACAGCCCGCTGCCAACGACCGGCCGTTCAAGTGCGATCAGTGTCCCCAGAGCTTCAACAGGAACCACGACCTGAAGAGGCATAAGAGGATCCATCTTGCCGTCAAGCCTTTCCCTTGCAATCACTGCGACAAGAGCTTCTCGCGGAAGGATGCGCTCAAGGTATGTTTTGTCACTATAATGAACACCGAGCGAATAGACACTAACAGATCAACAGCGACACATACTCGTCAAGGGATGTGGAAAAGCCACCGCCGACGACAACACCAAACGCGAAACTCCGTCGCCCAAAATCGAGGACTCGAAGCACTGATCGCCGAACCTCCGCCGTCCATCACCCTCTTACTCGAAGGAGAGTCCTCGGCCTCTCCTACTTTCAATTCTACTTCTCTTGTATTACTTATTCACCTCCTCCTATACGCTGTCCTATATCCCTCTCGCGCATCTCGCCTGCGCCAAAGGCATCGTTCTGGTTACGACTTATGCATGTTTTATCACGTCCGCTTATTTATTATTTTCTGAACTGGACTACCCTGGGAAACGAACGAACGGAAAGGGGAGTTACGGGACAATTTTTACGCTCGGGCGGATCGCGAATACCTTTTACTTGTTGTTTTATCGCGCTGTGTATGTATGAAGGTATATTTGCATTGGTCACGCGCGTTTCGGTTGTCGATGGTTGTATGTAGTTGGCACCGCATTGCTTCTGTTGTCGTTCGGGTTAGAGATGGGACAACGTTGCAGGAAACTGGTGGTCGGAAGCTTATGGTTCGGTCGGTGCGGACGCCTGCATGTGCTTTCCAGGGTGGGAAGGGGGCTCTGCGCCGACCTTGCTTACGGGTGTAATGTTTCAGGGACGAAGTGGAACACCCACTGTACACCGGGGGTTTTCTTTTTCGCTTCGCTTTTACGGAAGACTGCATTTGCGGTGCGGAGTCAAAACTGCGCGCACTGCATTGCTACCAGCAAAAATACCACATCATGACTTACCTGAAATCTTCCCCAACATGCATTACTATGCCGTGAACTCGCTTTCACCCACATCCATTCAGTCCATCGACTTGAGTCGATACCCCTGCGCAACATCCAGCGAACTTGCGGTGTGAATCGGGTGTGATGTGCTTCACTTTGTTCCCGCAGGTACATGTAGTTAAGTGTGGCATCACTGGCATATATCATCTGCATTATGTTCCTGAAGGAGCGGTCGCGGCATTAAGGTTTTGATTCGTGCAAGGAACGCAAAGACGGTTAAGTGCAGCGAAAAAGAGGTGCGAACCACATTGCCGGTACGAATGGTTCGGCAGGCTCCGGGGGCTGGGAGTGGGTTCGGGTTTGTGGGCGGGCGGCTTGGCACGGACGTGGAAGACGCGCTCGGCGCGTGGACTGCAAACCTCCATTCTACTTCACCTCACTTCATCGCGAAGGGGGACGCGCTTTCACCTCGCCACGATGCGCTTTCATCTCATCTGCCGTCCATGTCAACTCTGCTACGTGATCGGCTGTTGCGGCATGGTAAATTGATGACCTCTAGGTAATGTGTACCTCCTTTACGCTCCTATCAGGCACGCGTTGCTCACTTTCAGTATGAAATCCCATTGTCTGTGTGCTTCAACCCTTGTTATAGCCTTTCTCTTGTCACGGTTCCCTCATGTGATGTTCCCTGGCATGCCTATGTACGGGGTGGGTATGTTATGGGCCAGCTTCCACGCTCACGAGCAAGATCTGCTGGCAACTTCTGCGCAAGGTAAGCGGAAAGCCATTTCAAGAATTCGATGTATCGGTAAGAACACATTTGTTTTGGGTCTTCATCTCTTCTTCTCCTTTTCTTCCGCCCACCTCATACAAGAAAAAACCGACCAGGCCCAGAGCCTACATCAACGTTACGTCACCTACTTCGAGTGTTTTTATGTTGATGTAGGCTGCAGACCTGTTTATTTTTTTCATAGTTGACGTGAGCCGGTCACCTCAGCTATCTCATCATGTTTGGGATCAAGACAATCTTCTCATGGCCCTCAGCGCAATGGCTTGCTGCACCCCAAGAGTCTCGTTTGCGCCTCATTATAGTAGAGCGACACCTTCCTGCTTCTGCAGCTCATGGCCACTGCTGTGGCTGGTGTTGACGTTGCTCCTGCCGCCACCGCGTTTGCATCCGATTGCGCTTCCACAGGGTCTTCGTCTGTGCACTTCCCTCGCAACTTCATTTCTTCACCGACACCAACACTTGCATAGCCGGTCCCATTGTATGCATCCATCTACTTGTTAGCTTCTTGGAGCGAGAGCAGACTCACTTGGCATTGCACATCTAGCCGCCTTTCCCTTCCCGGCCCCGTCTACGGACTCGCTGGCGGTCAAACGATCGGGCGAGCGCCTTCAGTGTCAGCAGCGATAATAAACTACAACAACACACATCATCTCCGTCATGGCCTTGGCCTGATACTCCCCACTGCAGCAACGTCAGCTACCCCAACAACACACCGCAAGCTTTTTACGCTCTTGGACACCCACCTTATCGTCTTGTATCTCTTGGTTCCTCCACCCTTGTATCGTAATCATAACAGCTGCACTACTCGAGGACTTCCACCTTGACCACTGCAAGCCCTTACCCACAACATGGATTCCAGCTTCCATGGCCGCCCACCAACCCGCCGACGCGCGCTCGGTGACGGCACGAACCGCGCAAATGAGGGCCCACGCATCCAGCGCGGGAATGAAAAGCGACGCAACAGTTATGCGTCTTCGTCGCCGCATCCACTTCCCCACAACGAGTCTATAGTCCCGAATGGCACCCTTGCAGTCAGTCACGAACAAGTCTCACCGGAGAACAAGCGTCTGTCCGCCGTTCAAGCCCACGAAGATCGTCCCCACAAGTCGAAGCGCGATTCGGAGATTTCCAATGCGAGCACCAATGCTTCCAGCTCGAACCGCCGACGCAAAACACACATCGGTCCTTGGCAGCTGGGCAGAACTATTGGACGAGGCGGCTGCTCGCGTGTGCGGCTTGTCAGGCACAGCGTCACAGGGCAATATGGTGCTGCGAAGATCATCTCCAAGGCTACAGCCGAGAAGGTGCGCGCTTTGAGCTTGGCCAACCTCATCGCGGAGCAAGAGTCGTCACTCTATCCCGACGGCAAGGTCATCCCATTTGGCCTGGAGCGCGAGATCTGCATCATGAAGCTGCTGGATCATCAAAACATTGTGCGCCTGTATGACATATGGGAGAACCGCGATGAGCTGTAAGTACACCACCGATAACAAACTACTTGTCTAACATGGTTCAGCTACCTCATAATGGAGTTCGTCGAAGGCGGCGAGTTGTTCAGCTACATCCACGAGCAGCATGGCTTGATCGAGATCCATGCCGTACACATCTTCCGTCAGATCATCGCAGCCCTAATCTACTGCCATCGTATCAATATCCATCATCGCGACCTCAAACCCGAGAACATTCTGCTGGACAGAGATACCATGAACGTCAAGCTTGTCGACTTTGGCATGGCTGCGTTGCAGCCTATCGGCAAGAAGCTCACCACACCCTGCGGTAGTCCTCATTATGCAGCACCAGAGGTTATCAAGACTACATCATACGACGGAGGAAAGGCAGATGTATGGAGCTGTGGCGTCATACTGTTCGTCCTGCTTACCGGCACCCCTCCCTTCAACTATTCTGGCGATGAGCGCGATCTAAAGCACCTGTTTCGCGATATTGCCGCGGCGAAGTATGTCATGCCCGACAGCATCTCCAGAGAGGCCCAAGACCTCATTGGAAAGATACTCGTCGCTGATCCGAACCGTCGTATCTCTATCGATGAGATCTGGGACCACCCATTCTTGCGCAAGTATCAGCAAGAGCTGAATTTCGTGGGAGAGAATGTCAACGTCGACTACTGGACTGGCCCCCTTCCTGCCATCGCCGAGTGGACGACTCTCGAACGCACTTCCGTTGACCGCGAGATATTGCGGTACCTGCGTACACTCTGGCATAGTGAGAAGGAGGAGACACTGATCCAGAAGTTGTTGAGTAAAGAGTAAGCATCCTCCTTACTGGGTTCATGTGCATCTACTAATACCTGAAACAGGCCAAATCAAGAGAAGTACTTCTACTCTGCACTTCTGAAGTACCACACCGATCAACTGGAGAACTACCAACCGGACGCACACCATGTCGTAGCCCACTCCAATAGCGACCATCACCATAACACGCGGCATTCGCCCACACGGAGGGACATGGAGGAGCTTCCGACAAATAGCAATGCTCATAAGCGCTCGCAGTCCACGTATTCGATTATGCACAACGAGCATCTCTACTCGAAGCACAGCCTCTACGAGTCGCCTGTCTCTGAAGCTAGCTACGACCCATACCGAGCCTCACGGCAGCCCATCGTTCCCATTCCCGAAGACGCTCCACTCAACCAGAATGTCACAGTTCATCGGGGACAGAGCGGTCGCAGCGAAAAGCTTCGTCCTACCACAGCTTTGGGACATCATACAGGAAGCTCGTTACGCGTTCAAGCTCTGCGGAACAACTCTAAGCGTAGTTCCGCACTGTCCCGCGGCTCTTCACGAAGCACGCCTTCCAACCAGAGTACTCCATCTCATCGCGCTCCTTCGATACAGCGACGCTCTATGTCTCGTTCGTCCATCGCGAGCTCACACTGGCCTAGTAGCCCACCTGTTGCTGCTCGATCCGCTGGTATGGGTAAGCGAGGTGTGAGCTTTTCGCATCTGCGTGATCGTCGGACTTCAGCAGCGACAACTAGCAGTTGGCAGACGGAGGTTGGATCTTGTGCCGACTACATGTCTCATAGGCCTCACACGTCTATTGGGTCGTACGGCCCGTCTATCAAGACAAGCACGACTCGGTCAACCCCTAGGCCAAGAGCTCGTATGAGCTCAGAGACGCCGCGCTTGAAGCTCCGCAAGCCAGAGAGCCCTACCAAGTACATCCAAGGCGAGGCTCGGAAGGTTAGCATGGAGTTGGGTAAAGTCATGGAAGAGGCCTTCAACCGCTCTTCAGTCGGTTCGAGCGTTCGTTCAGATGCTTACCACGATGCCTCGCAATATGATAGCCCTCCAACTTCATTCTCCAATACCCGCGACTCAGGTGGTAGTACTCTGGCCGCTACCCCAGGTGCTAAGCTACTCTTTGGAGAGCGGCCATTACCACCAACTCCCGCCGAGACACCCACTACTTTCCTGCAGCGAAAGTTGGCGGAGACGCGTGCAGACATCGTCCGACGACGGAACGAGGATGACGATACCACTGAACATTTTAACGAGGTTCTTGAACATCTCGATCGCTTAATGGTGCCTGGGGTTGGAGGAAAGCGTACAGTTTCTGCTCCTGCGAAGTCTCCCGAGTGTAAACCGCTGCGTGCCATCCCGGAGGAAGTGAAGGTCGACGGTGGAAATGGGTTTGATATCCATGTTCCCCAACGTCGAGCTGTCACTGACCCCGTCAGGCCTCTTGGTCGTCGTGTGGTAACCGACCAGCAGCAGACTATCCGTATCGTCGATGGATCGCCCACCCGTGTCGCGCCTCTGAACATCCGCAAGCGCAGTGGTGCAAGCTTGAAGACGAATGCGACTAACGAGGTGCCTGCTGTACCTTTGATTCGGTCATATGAGAATGGACAGCACGATCTGCAAGCTCCACGTATGAACGAGGCCGCTCCCGTTCTCCAGAAGCAGAACACGCTGCTTAAGAAGAAGAAGTCGCTGTGGTTCCGTCGCAATACCGGCGAGCAAGAGCGTGATCAAGAGAACAAGGAGAACCAAGTCAAGAAGAAGCAGTCAAACACTCTCCTCCAGATCCCAGAGGCATGGCAGGGTCTCGATGACCGCATCAAGGCTGATCGTGCACCATTCACGAACATTGAGAGCGAGAAGCTTGATCATAAGGGTGTAGATGGTAGCAGCGGAAGCGAATTCCCCATGCGCAACAGCAGTTCAGCTGCCGCGAAGAGCGATGGTTCGACTCGCAAAGGCTTCTTCGCCTTCTTTGGCAAGAAGAAGGACGACAAGGGCAAGAAGCCAATGGAGTTAGGAGGTGGGTTCATTCTTTTTACTTCTACTTCTGATCAAACACTAACATGCTTTCAGGACTCAACTTCAGCTCATCTTCAATCCTGTCCAACTTCGACATCAGTTCTGACAACAATAACGATACAGCTCGTACTGGTCCACCGGAAATGCAGATGAACTGGCTATCACGCTTCCTCCACATCAAGCCTGCCAGCAAGACGCTATGCTTCCAGATCGGTCGTGGCAAAGTTCGTCAGGACCTTGTTCGCCTGTTGCGCGACTGGCAGCGATTCGGCGTACAGGACGTCTCACTGGACCGCGCATCAAACTCGATCAACGCGCGCATTGACAAGAGCAACCGTAAGTGCCCACCATCCCGAGTGTGTCTTCTGTTCAGCGGATAGCGTCTGCAACACTGGCGGTTCGAAGTGGAGATGCTCGAAGCCGAGCTTGTATGGCGATGTAATGCTGCGATTTACTTCTATAACCTACGCAAATCCATGCTAACACCTTCTCTCTCACAGACCTCAAGATCAAGCCCGTAACCTTCGTTATCGAGCTGTTCGTCGTACTCGAACACGGACGCCGCGCCAACCTCTGCCTCGCCCGCTTCACGCAAACCCGCGGCGCAGCCTCTAGCTTCCGCAAAGTCGTCGATATTGTCGAGGACGTCTGCCGCGCTCGCTGCATGCTGGTTGAGGACGAGGAGAAGAGAGCTTCGATGATGGAGGTCTTGGACTAGGATACCAAGATGAAGAAACATGAAGATGATGATGATAATGACGGAGCGGGGTGTTTGGATACCAGATGGCATACTTCTTCCCTCTTGTGAGTAGGGTTTAGGGAGTGTATTGTGCTTTGAGTCTGGGTATCTTGTTTGTAGTAGGAGATGGGAGATTGGTGGATTGTCGATAATGGAGCATCTGCTGAATACGCTTTCACTTGCTCTTGTGTTGGCGTGTGGGTGGTTGAGATAATGTTGGTTTACTTGTACACGTATACTCCCTCCCGGCGCCGAAGATAACGTCTAATACGTAATAATAATACTCGCTTCTGCGATTACTATCATACTTTCGTGCATGTGAAGGTGTCTACATGGCACTTTTGATAGATATATGACCACCATGGGCGGGACGCATTAGGTACTCAAGCATTGTGCCTTTGACATTGGAGCACTTGTCAGGCCGTCGTATGCGGAAGATCCGTACTCAGATTAGCAGCGGCGGACACGAAAACATGCCGTAGCCGTCTGCCAGGCCAGTGAATAGCTCAATGATGAGGATTTGGAGACATGTATTCTGCTGGCTCACGAGGCTTCGTGATCTCTCTGCTTGTGATGATGTACATCACAACAGTGTCGCGCAGACAAGAGTGTTAAACAGAAGAGATGACGGCACATACATTAACATCACGCGTACGGGTGATAGGTGTCTTTTGTTATGTCCTAGACAAGCGGAGTTCTCGAGATGTTAAAGGTGGCATACGATAGAGAGCATCATGGCATTAGTCGCAGTATTGCAATCATTCGGTTCAGTGCTATACATGCTGATCAACTCGCCAGGATGCCTGCATATGCCGCCGTTGTCTGGACTACTTCTTACATGCAGGACCTCTAGTATGTCATACCATCCTGGCTGCTGCGGTGGCGCCTCACAATCCTGTCGTACTATACATGCACATGTGAGTTCAAGCTCTTCCGGTGTTCGTGAGGACGTGGTATTGCATTTGCCCTATGGCGCCAGACGCTAATGTGGACAGTGTCCGGCACACCGATCCAAAAAGAGGTGAAGAAGCCATGATGCCATTCCATTCATTCCATTTTCCGTAGTGTGTTTGTTCGGAAGAGAGATTCAGAGAGTAAAGGAACACCGAGTCATCCCGAAAAACCAGCCATAACCCAGACTATGCACGCCATATCGAACCCAGCTTAACGAGTCCTTGCCTGCACCTTTGGTGCGGCACCCTTGGCACCCTGCTTGCTGACCTTGGCGGCGTTGCCTCGTGCGGACGCGGCGGCGTTCTTGGCCTTCTCAGCCTTCTTCGCCGACTCGGCAGCGGCCTTCTTCTCCTTGCCCTCCTTGATGGCAGCGGTGCGGGCGGCGGTACGGGCCTCGGGACGTTGGCTGCGGCGCTCCTTGATTACGTCGAGCGAAGCACCGACGATGGCACGCTGGTGCTTGACTGTGCGGCGGGTACGCTTCTTGGCGACTTCCTGTTGGAGAGATAGCGGTTAGCGCAGTCCGCGATGAGGGAATGGAGATGCATGTTGCGATGAGAGCAACATCGCCGCTGAGGATGTTTGCCATGCCCAAGTCTGTCCGCAGTACAGACTGATGTCATAGTTCACTGTCTCTCAAACATGTCCCAGCGGCGTGTATATGAGTTCGCGCGACTAACCTCAGAGATACCCTTCTTGTGCGCCCTTCGGTAGAGAGTGGTCCAGTGAATCTTGCGAGGGTTCTTGCGCTGGAGGAAAAGGGACTCGGTCTTTCCGTTCTGGAAGCGGAAGATCTTGCTGTCACCACGGATGTAGAGCTTGCCCTGTTTATACCATCAGCGAATGTCCGACCCATTGTAGTGTTCCATCCCCGTCCGCCAGGTGTTCGCGTTGTCGCCGTCGCGATGGCGGGATTTCGACGTCTGAGGGGCGAGCGGCGAGACGTGGAGGGGCAATGTAACGCACCTTGCCCGGGTAGATCTTTTGACCGCTGAAGGAATCGTCGTAGGTACGCATGTTGGCGGTGTTGGCGTGATACCTGTGTGTTAGTCGTGGGGTTGTCGTCGGTCGCGAATTCAATATTGCAACTCCGTAAGAGACGTGTGGGCGGGCTAAGCCTGGGCAGGCTAGTCCCTTGGCGCTGGCGCGGTGGCTGGTGAGCGCCTCACCAAACGCCTTTCACTCACCCACACACCGCGATGCAACTCCAACGCGACAGTTATTCTTCATTGCAAAGTGTACAGTGGTACTTGTGGACTCTAGGCATCTGTCAATCACTTTTACGCATTCGTACGAGAGCTGCCAATCCGCCTCTCTTGTCGCACGGCCGCCTTCACAGCAATCACTCACCACAAGCGAATGTATTTTCTTTCTTCATCGGCGAACTTGTTTACTGAATAGTCCGATATCGTCTCATAGTTGCGCAGATGCATTACCCGGGTCTCTTTCTAGCGCTGGATCTCATGAAGATGCTCAGGCTACTGCGGTCCTTCCACCTCAACCAGCGCGGGCTGAAGATCCCCTAGATCATGACCCTAGGTCTCGACAAAGAACCTAGTGATACACCTTCAGCGCGATATTAGAAGAGCCTATGACAACATCGTTCACGGCGTTTGTGTGGATGCCTAATCCATCCTTCACTCTATCCGCCCCACCCACACGCCATGATTTCTACGTCATTTTTGTTATCTTGGTACATTCGGAAGGCACTCGCATGCTTTCATGCCCGGCTGATGTGATCTAGATGATCAAGCTAATGTATACAGCAAGGGCCACTGTCAAAACAGCTCGAGAAGGTTTGCCACTGCCGGATTCGTCAGACCGCATTACTGTGGGCGGTAAGACCATCGAGAGACCATCGAAGCAGCCAGCGACATTCTAGCTATCACACCGCAAATTTAGAAGAGAAATGAGTGAAACAGCTTGTGAAGAACGTTCGGTGCTAGTTCCACCGTGTGCTCTCTCCGTTTGTCCTGTAAGGCCTAGAATACTCATGAATTTACAGCTCAATATTGTTCCAATCACCGAATACATATAAGACTTCATCAAGACCAGCAACAAAAAAATCATTTCCGATGTCACTTGTTATGGATCCTTCATCACACAAAGTTTCGGTTGCGTCCGCCGGTTCCGGTATGCAGTTACGAGAGCATGGCGATACAACGTTTGACCCGATAACGCATCGTCTCGTCACTGCATCGACGCCACGGTCTGCACGAGCAAATGCAGCCATATCTACCTCTACTCTACACGACCAAGATCTGGTAGATGTCATGGCCGAGCTTGAACGTCATCAGTCTGATCACCGAGCGGCCTTCGCCTTCGAGATGGCCCAAGGCGGCCGTATCCATCCGTTGAATGAGGACGAATTAAGACACTTCCGCAAGGAAAGAGATGGTGTCTTTGGACCTTCTCAGTGGGATACGCCGAACCTCAACGGGGAGTTGCCGTTCACTTTCACATCGCTACCCAACCTTGCGGCAGTCGAAAAAGCGATCAAAGGCGACATTGGAGGTGAGAATCACTTCCGATTTGCACCTTCGCGTGGCTCGCCAGAAGACGATGCAAACGCTGTTATGCACTTGCTCGACAACATCGGTAATCCGAGGTACTCTGAGCCTGGCGCGGTTGTCCATATGCAGTCGCCTTCCTTCAATCAGAAGAAGCGCTGGTTGACAGGATGGGAAGGGGACGGTGTACTGGGCCAGTCAGACTTTCAGATGACTGTTGCTCCATCAGGCGAGGTATTCGAAATGGAGTACTATGAACACCACTTCTCCACGACGCTGTTGACCGGCTCAAAAGTATGGTTCACTTTTCCCCCGCTCCAAGCCAATCTAGACATTCTCCGCAAAGCGTACGAAGGTATGCATGACAGCAACACCCCACACGTTCCCCTGGATGTTCTTTCGGAAATGCAACATGGCATTGCAATCATTCAGAAGCCAGGACAGACCCTCCTGCTCCCACCATACTGGTCCCACATGATATTCTGTACCGAGACATCAACATCGTGTAGTTTCTCTTTAGCAACCGCGGCGCAATTCATGTACCGCATCAAGCACATGGATCTGTGGGTCAGCCACAATCTCTTCTGGGACACAGGAGAACAGCTACAATCCCACCTCGTGCGCTATGCCTCGGAGCTCGCAACTCATTTCGCTTCCATTATGACAGGCGATCTCAAGCGCTTCAAAGTCGCCCCTGTGCAGAACCAGATATGCAGCGAATGGGTCAAGACTGGACCGAAAGAGGCCCCAGAATTTGAGAACATGAAAGAGAAGATTGGTGTACTGTTGTCACTGATTGATGATGAAGAAGAGAGAGAGAGAATAGATGATGAGATCCGACATGCGTGGATTGAGTTCATGGAGGAGAAGCGCAAAAAGAGACCAGAATGCCGGCTATGTCGCGTACGTATCGAGCACATGCCAGCGGGAGAGACGCCAGATGAGCGGCTGGCACGACATGTCACCGACGTGCACTGCTCGTACGAGGAGTAATCATTTCGACATGTCCGCCGCAGCGAGAGGTGCACTACTTTGGTGCATCAAATTTTGAAGGTCTTATTCTTATTCCCGGGACGTTCCACAACTGTCATGGAAGAATTCAAATACCTCGCCCGCCCATCTCACGCCACTATCATTCACTATTAGTATAAAGACCCACGTCGCACAATGCGAGTCAAGTCGTCGCAGCCGCGCAACCACAGTGAGGGAGAAGAGCATCGGATCGGTCCCTGCCATCCGACACTAAACCGCCCGGGCCGGCCGCCATCTTCAACCACCAAGCCCAAACAGGTCTAACAAGCGGAAACGACCCACGACTTGAGCTCATGCCCCCGCACACTACACCCTGAAATCTTTTGCCTCCGGTGGACTAGACCGCCGCCATTCTGGCAGCTAGAATGCGCCATTGTCAGCAACCGATACTTTTGTACAAAGCTGAGCGGCGGCTGAAGAAATTTCCTCGAACCTGAATGGAAGGCTTGATCTACGACCGAGGTTCGGCTCGTACCTGCAGATGAAGATGCAGTAGTGGAGAAGGCATTATGTAGACATGTTCTAGGTCGGAGGGGATGGCCAAATCAAGTACCTATATAAGCAGAGTATGTAATGAACGAACGGGACGGCAGACAAGAAGATATTACAACACGAATCTCAAATTTACCTATTAGTTGACCAAATTTCTACCCACCTCCTACCCACCTACCCACATCTCCAAAACCTCCATCAGGGACGATCCAAAAACTACGCTTCACCATCGACAAAGCCTGTCTTAACACCCCTACACATACCTAAAATGCGCTTCCTCTCCACCCTCCTGAGCACCACCCTCAGCCTCCTCACCATCACCTCCGCCGCCTTAACAATGAACACCACAAACGGCATGGGCACCACACCCACCCAACGCTACGTCATCTCCGCCTCGCAAGCACAAACCGTCATCGACGCCGCCGTTTCCAACGCCACATCCCTCCAGATCCCCGAGAACATCGCCATCGTAGATCCCTCTGGCCTACTCGTCGCTTTCCACCGCATGGACAACGCATTCATCGGCTCCATCGACATTTCGCAGAAGAAGGCTCGCACGGCTGTGCTGTTCAATGGGTTGTATGCCAGTGCGGATTTGTATGCGGCGGTGCAGCCTGGTGCGCCGCTTTATGATGTGCAGAATACGAATGGCGGGTTGATCGCTTTTGGGGGTGGGATACCGATTTACCTCGAGGGAAAGTTGATTGGGGGTGTGGGTGTTAGTGGAGGGAGCGTGGAGCAGGATTTGAGTGTTGCGAATGCGGGTGTGGAGGCTTTGGGGGCGAGCACGAAGGCATAGGCCCATGGGGTAGCCGTAGAGGGCTGTATTCGATGTTTAGGTCGCTAGCGAAGATACTGTGACCCTGAACTCATCACCCATGCCTCACCCCGACTCACACTGTGATAACGACACATTCGCGCTCAGCATGCATTCCCACTATCCTCTCTCTTCTGGCGCTTTGGCCCCCGGTCAAACGATTGGGGAAACCCTCCTCCAAGCCGCTGCAGGTCCCCATTCCGCGCCACTTCCTCCGCAAACATGAAACTGCCAAATGCACATCAGCACGTCAGGCTTGGGAAGTTACCTCATGAGCTCATACGTCTGGCTCCTCTCCATGCCTTCTATCGCATCCTTGGCATCGAGCCTCGTTTCCTCTCTGACACCCTCCATCTCCGCGATCGCCGCGAACCGCTCTTTCCAGAGCGCCCATCTTTCTTTGCTGAACTCGCTTTTGCCCTTCCACAGTTCGCCGCCGCGTCCTGGGTTGCCTTGCTTTTTATCAGTAGGCGTGAGATCCTTTTCCATGCGGAAGAGGTCGTGGCCGTAGGCTATTATCCAAGCTGCAGCTGCGGGAACGTTTGCGTCGTATTTTTGGTTGGCTGTCGACATCGGCTCATCGATGGGAGGTGTCTCGAGAGCTTCCCGCAGCGCGAAGATGGCGTACATGGAGAGATCGTAGATATGTTCCCTTGCTACAAAGGCGAAGAAGTAGTTCATGTTCGTCCAAGCTTGCACCTCCGTCTCGATGAAGCCTTCGTGAGCGGCCGGCGCGTCGTTGAAGGCCTCACGACAGGCCATGCCAAAGTCGGTCATTTCCTTGTAGAGGTAGTCATACTCCTTGTTGCCCGGTATTGAGTGCTTCTTGAATGCTTCGAGCAACTCGATGAGTTGGTGGTGCTGTGTTCGGGCGCCGTCGCGGAATGTTGATCGTCTTGCTGAGTGAATGATGCTGGTCCATAGGTCCATGAAGTCGACATCGTCGAGTTTGGCCTCCTTGATCTTTTCATCAATCGGTCCGAGTATGCGCGCCGTCGCTTCTTTCACGTCGATCTTCTCGCTGAGGTAGTCTTGGATCAACGGGTAGTACGCGCTGTCTTCTTTTGGACGGAACCATCCTCTTATCTTTGCAATCTGGTCGATTTGATCTGCCTCGTTCTGGAGGGTTGGGAGGATATCCTGGATCCACTGGTTTTGTTGCTAGAACAGAATATTAATTATGAGCTAAAATGAAATCATTACGAGCAAATACCGCTATGCGAGCCATCGTTCTGATCGGTGAAGCGAGACGTGGTGATCTTAGGCTGGTGGGATGAGACAAAGGTACACGGTGTTTCCTTCTAGTGATGTCATACGCGGCGGTACCACGGTCAGTCCTACTAATCCCACGTGTATGCCTCGTTAAGGCAGCTGGTGACCTATGCCGGACCAGTCGAAGTGCGCTATGAGGCATCCCTTTCTGAAAGTGGATACACACGGCCAGTGTGTGTTGATAGGCGCGGAGCATCGTCCGCGTAACGGAAGGCAGGCGTTCGGTTGGCTGGACAGGTGCATGGTACAAGAGCGGCTGTTACACCTGTAGCAACCACGCCTATAGTATAGCCGATCCGCGCTATGATGGTCCTTTGAAGTGCGATGATCAGGATCGAAGCAGGAAGTCTTAAGAGAAGCTGATCGCCGAACGTGTGGGTGATCAACCCGAAGCTGTCGGTAAACAAGGGTCCTCGGAATGCCGGGGACGGGCTTCCCGCAACCTTGGAACGTGTCTTTCTTTGCCCGCGGGGCATACCTGCATCGCACGGCAGTGATAAGGCGAGCGTCAAAAACAATTCAATTTCAAAGCTTGAGTGAGATTCGGTGATCGAAGGGGAAGTTTTTGCAGTTCATGAAGTCAGCGATGGCCTCGGAAGGTATTCGCTATTCCGCAGTACCACCTGGGTACTGTACCCTCAAAACTACGATGTATTCTTCAATCCTGTCTTACAGCAACAATGAAGTGAGCTGTTGACTGGGGCTTGGGCTTGGTATCGGCTCGATCTGGTCAAAGAGATTCCTTTCTTACAGCTTCGCACCCTTCTCCCTCTCCGCCAAAGCTCTCAAATCCTTTCTAAGAATCTTGCCTGCCGGGCTCTTGGGAATCTCATCTAAGAATATCACCTAAAAATGGGTACACAAAGTCAGTATTTCTCTCACATACAATTCGAGCGCGGAGGCTACTTACACCTCCCCTCAACTGTTTATGCCCAGCAACCTTCCCCTTGACGAATTCAACAACGTCTTTAGACGAGATCTTACTCTTGTCAGCGACAACGTATGCTCTCGGCACCTCATTCGTCCCATCTTCTGTCAGCACCCCAATAACAGCGGCATCCAGCACGAGCGGATGACTGAGCAACACGGCTTCCAACTCCGCCGGCGCGACCTGTAGACCCTTGTACTTGATGAGTTCCTGAAGATAAGCAGTCAGCGTATGGGCCACGACCTTCGCACAGCTGGACTCGCCTTCTTTCGATCTACTATGTAGAACATCCCATCCCTAAACTCCGCGATATCACCCGTATGAAACCAGCCATCCAGAGTGAAAGCCTCTCTATCCGCCTCTTCATTCCGATAATACCCTTTACACACCACGGGCCCTTTCACCAACACCTCCCCAGCCATCCCCTCTTCCACATCTCCTCCCTCATCATCAACAAGTCTAGCCCTCATATTCGGCAACAACATAGCCACACTCCCCGTATCATCCCGCATCCCAGGCGTCATAATCGTCGCACTCCCCGTCGTCTCACTCAAGCCCCAGGTCTGATCCACAAAACACTCCTCACCACCAAGTTTCTGGCTCGCCGCGTATTGGAGGTCTCGTCCTAGTGGCGCGGCACCTGAAACACAAAATTCTAGGGAAGCGAATTGGGTGGTTGCTAGGGGACTTTTGGCGATTAGGAGAAGGATGGGGGGGACGGTGAAGAAGAAGGTTATGCGGTAGAGGGCGTTGTAGGATAGAAAGGAGGGGCAGTCGAAGCGCGGCATCCAGTATACGGTTCCGCCGAGGTAGAAGGGGTTTATGAGGTAGCCTTGTACGCCGGCTATGTGGGCGGTGGGGAGGTCTGGTGGGGGGTGGGATGGGATGTCAGTGTACAGCTATCTCAAATTGCAATATCGTATGAGGGAAGATAAACGTACGGGCGATTGTCCGGTATTCAAAACCCGGACGTTTCTCTTTCACCCACGCCTTCATCATATCCCCCGTACTAACAGTCTGGCTCACAATATTGCGGTGTGAAAGCTTTACTCCCTTGGGTAATCCAGTCGTTCCGGAGCTATAAATCAGCACTATCAAACTCTCGTCCAGCTCTTTCCGATCCGTAATTCGCGTCCACGGCAGTAAATCTCCTCCATCAATGATGTTCTGCCCCGGCCTCCCATCTTTACCAACAATCTTCAACGTCCATTCCCTCCCCTCACTCATAAGCAGTACGCGCCCGCCTCCACCCTGACCCCACCCAGCGTCCTCTGCAGCTCTGATCGTAGTCTCCAGGGTAGCTTGACAAGTGACAAGAATCTTCGAGCTGGCACCTTGTAGTTGCTTGGCTAGTTCGCTGGCTGTGCTTGCTGCGGAGGCAGCGGAGAAGATACCGCCTGCTCCGATAATTCCATACGCGAGAACAGGGAGGAGGTAGTGGCCTGTTGAGATAACGGAGCACACATCTCTTCCTGGGCCATAGGCGCCGATACCAAAGTGCTTGCGGAGGGCGGCTGAGGTGGCTTGGGTTAGGTGGCGGGCGCGCGATGTGGTTAGGATTAGACTTGGGTCTGCGGCTGAGACGTGAAGGGGAGTGTCTGGTTTGGCTAGGCTGTGTTCGGAGTCTACAAGGAGACGTGTTGTTAGTTGAGGAGGTTGTTGGGGTAGTATCAGGTGCTTTTGCAGTGGTGGGCGTACCGAATAGAAGCGTTAGTACATCGAGGTCAGGGATCGGGTAGCATTTCTCGGAACGATAGATGATTCCATCAGCCGTCTTCTCTACAACGGTAGCCATATTACTGCGAGGCTCCTTCCTACTCAAACACAATATTTGCGAATGCAACTAATAAAGCCCGACGAACGAAGCAGAAATGGCCCCTACGGTCAAAGGTACCACAGGACGTTGTTCTCGTGTATTCGGTTATATATACTCTAGCTAGAGTAGCTGCACAATCGCCCTGTTATAGCGACGCGTTTCCTCGGCTCCCTCGTTCCAGTCTGGATTGGTTGTCGATCAACCTGTGGCTTCGGCAAGCCTGGTATGTCAGTACTAGCGAGTAAGCGGGGTAAGTCGGGGTAATCACAGCAGCCGTGCTACTGCGCGCTATCGTGAGGTTATTCAGTTCCGACTTCTCAGATTACTGATTGAGGCGTTCAAGGCTTGTTCGCGATTTACGAGTCCTTGCGCCGTGAGCGTGGGTAGGTCCTCAGAGGAACGTGGTCTTTCAACCTCTGCGTTTTGCACTCGGCTCATCATAGGCACCTTCAGCATCATCCCCATCGGCGTCGTCTCCAGCAGCGGGTTTGTTGGCCTTCTTTGGTTTTCGTCTCTTCCGCTTGTGCTTGACGGGTGGTTCTTCTGCAGCCGCAGTGATCTCCATGGGGACTTCTTCTGGCCTTCGCGATGAAACCTGGAGGGCCTTTTCAGGAGGAGCTTTGATTGTATATGCCATCGGAAGCACTGCTGGTCGTGCGATTGGAGGCAGCTCGCTCTCGTTCGCCATATTCTTGCGCATTCCTCTAGGGTTCTCTGCCTTGAGCAACGCAACGTATTCAGCGGTGCGTTTGGTATGCTCGACCTTGGTCATGATCTTCCAGTCCTCAGGCTTGTCTGCTGCTCTCCACTTTTGCCAAACGTCGTCGTGCATCACGCTTCCGCTGAGGACAACGAAAGCGCAGCTGTTCCACAGTGTATGGACTGCTTGTATGGGTAGCCACTTGGGCCGCAAGTCGCCATGCTTCGCAAGCCAGTATGCGACCTTTGCTGGCGTAGGACAGATGTTGCGTAAGTGTGGCTCGACGTAGATTGTGCGCTGGTCCCAGAATGCTAGACCGTCGTCATCGGTAACTTGGAACGAGTTGTGGGGTAGGTATTTAGGAGGGTACGAAGAGGGCTTGCGGCGGACATGGTAGCCATTGCTCGAGAGCTCTAGCATATCAGAGGGGTGGTCGCGGAGTGCTTGCTGCAGGAGGATCTGAGAGGCTTCGGGCTTCAGGGAGGAGATGTTGGGGTGTTCGAGGATGGCGGTGAGGTGGATGTCTGTATAGCAAGTCAGTCATGAGATAGACATACAATTGGGCATGTATACAATTCTCCTCGCCATCGACGGTTCTGTGACGGTCCTGCAGCCACTTTGCCCGCTGCTCTTCCTGGTGGGCATAGTCGGTGAAGATGAGCTCGACGCCAGCAGCAAGCTGACCAATGTACTCTGGCGTGACAGGCTTGGTGGTGAATCTGGGACCAGGCTTGGTGGCTTTGAGGTCAGTCTGTTCTGGCTGGTCAGTAGGTGAGCTGGTTCTTGTCTTCTGCATCGCCTCGACCAGCGCATCGTCTTGGTCGCCTTCAGCAGGCGCTTTAGAGGGTGCTTGGGCAGGCTTGGGCCGCGGCTTCTCACGGACGCCCTTGAGCCTGAGCGCTCTGGGAATGAACATGGCACCGATGTTCCGCTCTCGTGGTGGCGAGAGCTGACAAGAATTGGCGTCGCTGAAGAAGTTCGAGTGCCATCGCAGACCCCATTCGCGACGTGCCGCGGCTCAAGCACGGACCTACGTCAGTCCCCAGAATCTCAATTTCCATACAGCGTTGTCTCAGCCAACAACCTCACAAACCTCCTTCATACCAGACCCTACCTTCAAGCGTCAAGATGGCCAAAGAGAAGAACTACAACCCCGTGCAAGAAGCCAAGAAGGCCGAGAAGCAGAAGCAGATCCGCAAGCAAAAAGCCAACCTCCAGACGCAGCGCAACGAGAAACTCGCGCGCCGAAACCCCAACCGCATACAACGCGACATCGACAACCTCAAAGAACTCGACCAGAGCGGCGCAATACGGCCACATGAGCGGCAACGGCTACAGGAGCTGGAGAAGGATCTCGCCGCCGTCAACAAGGCGCGCGCAGCACTGGGCGACAAAGCGCCCGTCTTCAAGCCAGAGCGGCAATACAACAACGACGACAGAGGGCGGGGAGGCGACCGGGGAGGCAGAGGCGGCGGCGTTCTCGGCAAGCGATCGCGCGATGGACAGCGCAAAGACGACGACAGCAGCGACACGGACGACGACGTGAAGCGGATCCCCATGCCGCGCGACACACCGCCGCCCATACCACGGAAATACCTACCTCAAGACCCGCAAGACGAAGCCGCTGCGCCCGCCGAACCCAAGAAGCCCACCATCGTCTACGAAGCCGCACCCCAGGTCCGCGATCTGCGCAAAGAAGCAACAAGATTCATGCCTGCGTCTGTGGCGCAGAAGGTCAAGCTGGCAAAGGGCGAGGGGCGGTTACTCGAACCCGATGAGTTTGACAAGTTGCGGGAAGGAGGGTATATGAATGAGGGAAAGAAGAAGGATGACACGGAAGAAGGTGCTGAGAAGGTTCCACCAACGGCCGAAGATGAGGAGCTGGATGCTTTCTTGAGGTTACAGAACACGTCGGCGGGTGATATGGCAGAGCAGGTTGCTGAGGCTGCGGCCCAGGAAGCAGAGTACAAG
Source organism: Alternaria metachromatica (assembly GCF_023757995.1). NCBI lineage: Eukaryota > Fungi > Ascomycota > Dothideomycetes > Pleosporales > Pleosporaceae > Alternaria > Alternaria metachromatica. The sequence goes on from NW_026055541.1 coordinate 156,850, forward strand.
ATGATGGCTGCTGAGGCCAAGGGGCAGATGGAGGGTATATCTGATGAGGCCAAGACGGCGGAGAACACACTCAGGCATGTGCAGATGGAGGAGGTGGAAGATGAAGATTTATAGCATGCTATGAGTACTGAGTGTATCATGCACGAGTTATACCTTCAAACGTCCGGTCTTTGTTCCCAGATTCCACATCCTGCTCATAGTTGTGAGAGTGCAGCATTCAACGATAAGGTGAGTGCTACCATAGACGGTGGGAATCCTGATTACTTCGCGGAGAGTAAGCAGCAGGGTAATTGATCTGTGGGCGAAGTTGCGTCTGATTGTGAAAGAAACAACGACAGGCAAGTCACAGCAAAAAACAGATTGTTGATCATTGTTATTTCATTCATGGTAGGGTATATAGATATGCGGCTTTCACGCCGAAAGGGTATGTTCCATCCATCGCAGTATCATGTTCGTCCATTCTCAGGTCTTCATGGTCGTAAGAGGAGGAGGTATCGTGGCTACCAGGCAACAGCAAGAAAAAAGCGAGTGCTTTACTTCTTCTGGCCAGTGGCGCCGGAGAGGGTGTCGGAGATGCTCTGGCCAGCGTTGCCGAGAGCGTCCTGAGCTTGCTTCATGACACCCTGGCCCTGGGCGGAGGCATCGTCGCCGCCTGAGCGGGTGGCGTCACCGAGCTTCTGTCCGGTGGACTTCTGGCCCTCTGGTATGTATGTTAGTTGATGGCCAGGTTGTGAGTGGTGAGTAGTGGAAGAGACGTACCAGGCTGGACCATACCGGCAACGCGGTCACCGGCTCCGGTGAGGCTCTCGCTGGCCTTCTCGGTGGTGGACTTCTGGGAGTCGGGGGTCACTGAGAGACTGTCAGATGCTGCACTGAAGTTGGGTGAAGACAGTAAGCTTACTCTTCTCGGAGGCTTGCTCGCCGAGACCCTTGCGGAGGTTGTCAGACATGTTGGTAGTTGGTGGTTGGTTGGTTGAGGGTTGAAAGTGGTAGTTGTAGTTGTAGTTGAGTTGATTGGAGTTGAGTGTGATGAAGGTTCGAGCAAAGGGAAGCAAAAGCAGTCTTATATACTACCCTTCAGCATCGTCCAGGCTGCAGTGACGTGCTACGAAACCCGTACGTCATGCCTCGCGAGGCACCGTAGCCGCAAAGGGTGTGGGTGAGAGAGGGCAGCAGCAGTCCTACCGTGTACTCAGTGGGCCTTGTTACTTGCTCCTTCACATGTACGGTTGGCAGGGTCTACAGGGGTTCCTGCCAGGATGTATACCAGTTTGCAGACGCCACAGCCCGCCACGATAGGTAGATCAGCACTTCCGCTATATGTGATTGATGGTAATCTGGCGCCTTTGCATGGCATTCGCGTCATCTGGCCACGGCTCAAGGTGGGTACGGGTTCCAGATCTTCTGCCGCGGGACGAACACTGCCCCGCTACGAGCGAGATACGCTGTACAACTTGGATAGAGGGGCATGTGCTGCCGCGGCTGCCCCTCTCGCGCAAATGCTTTTTACTCTGGATAGTTGGTAGCGTAGTAAAGACATAGTTGGTAGCGTTGGATTAGCACCAGTTCTTTCTTGGAAACGGTAGACTATCCCCTCGCCCTACTTCTAGCTCACAGCCATACGCCGGAGAAGGAGCCGCTGTTTGCCAACATCGGGTACGCGAACAGTGGGAGGGTTTAGTGGGGCAGTACCCCGCTGACGTAGCTCAGAGGCACGAGGAAGTCGCGCAGCACGTGACCTGCATCGTCACCATTGCACACTAACCCCAATCCATCACTCCCACACCACGCGCTGCGCGTGCAAACATCCTACAGACATCAACACGTCCCAACATCTGCAGTTCGGTTGAACGGCGGCAATCGACTTCACGCGTACAGCGCGTACAGTGGACGGCGTTGCTAATTCTGGCCTTTTGCCGCTGAGCGAAAACTTGTTTGACATCTGTCGCAGCCTATCCACTTTTCATCTCGTCAACGTCGTCAATGTGACGAGCCTTCGCTTGGGCGATTGGAAGCTGTGCACATCCTGCGCACAACTCCGATCATGTACTTACATAGAAGAAGCGGGCCGTTATCCGTTGCTGAGCTCTGCGCTGTCTGCTGTGAACCTTGGCTGATCTCACAGCATCCGTGGCGAGGCTGAGTCCTGCCAACATCGCGTCCATTGGTACCACAACAACTGCAAGTCAGCAACAAGAAGCGGGAGAAGGGTTGACCTATTTCCGGCCGCAGCTACGGCCTCGAATCACTATCGGAGAACTGGCCCTTGTCTGCACGGCGAGGTCTGCGGTCTCACCTGGCCGGCCGCAGTCACCCTTGGGCCGAGCCCGCGCACAACTCAGATAACGCCGGCTATAGTGTACTCCTATAGCTGATACCAACATCGCCCTATGAAGACGATCGCCAGCATGATGCCAGCATGGTCAGCAGTCGGAAGTGCGACCGTCGGATGCTCGATGAACGCTGCCTTGGAGGCCTGACAGCCACATTCAATAGCCAACAACAACGTTCGACCATTGTCTTATACGGGTCGCATGCATTCGAGTCTTGCCGCGCGACTTGGAGTCGTCTCCCAACTGTGCCGTCGGCGTCGCGCGATATCCTCAGGAAAGGCTCGCCGTTACACGCGATGCTCCTGAGCGAACTCCCAGGGTCGGCAAGGCTGGACAACGCTTCACAAGCCACGAAAGGGCCCCTGTGCCACAACCGACCTAACCAAACAGGCGATATTTCAGATATACAACCAATCAACCCTCAATCTCCCATATCTGCCTTACCAATGGGTAAACCCAGCATCTGTTCCCCGTGTTTCAGATCGGATCCGCTCTAGCGCTTTCCTAGACAGTAGTCGCTTCATGATAGGGTCCGCGTCGATCAGGCTCCGACAAACCTAATTTTACTTACCGCTGCACAGTACCAAACCTCACCGTTTGGTGTATGGACATGCCCTCTATCACAGTCATTGACTCGTCGACGGCTCTCGCCCGCATGAGTCTCCATGCCTGACAATCCGCCTGGCCGCCTGGCTAGCTGTGCCACAGGCTCTAACAATAGCTCAAGCACAGTAATGGCAGGGATGACTTTATGCGGCAGAGAATGCCATAGGTACATTCGATATGTCGAACAGGTTTGCTTGTGTACAGTATTCTCTTGGAGTTCTCGGCGTTATCTGCACTGCCGTGACTAGGATCGAACTCACACGCCAGCCTACAGTCCGGTTCCTTGATACATCTGCCTGAACTTTCGAAGTCGAGGTCGCTTCGGTCAAAGTCACAGCGTCTGGGGAAAACATAAAACACAGAGCGGTTCGCCTCCGTTAGTTGTCACTTCCTTATCAAGCCAGCATCCTCTCGTCGAGCTCGAAGCAACTCAGTAATCCCTATTGTCACTATTGCCTAATCCACCATGAAGTACCTCACAGCGCTGTTGATACCTCTCCTCTACTGTACTCCTACATACGCAGACTTTGCCGACGACGCATTCTCAGCGATAAAAACTCTACAAGAAAAATGGTACAACTCTGATACTGGTTTATGGTAAGTCGCAGTCCACTCTCACAATGGCCAAATCTAATCTCTACCAGGAACGACTTATGGTGGCAGTCTGGCAACATTATCGAGACCGTCGCGCGCTTCGGTATTCAGGATGCCGACTTCAAGGAGCACGCCATTAACATCGTCTCCACCACATACGCCAAATCGTCCCAACAGCATGGGGCAGATGGGTGGAAGAATAAGTTCTACGATGACGAGGGGTGGTGGGCCATGGGCTGGATAGCCTCATACGATCTCACTGGAGACATGAAGTACCTCGACACAGCCAGAGACATCTTTGCCGACATGACTACAGGCTGGGACGGCAATCGGTGTGGCGGCGGCCTGTGGTGGTCCAAAGACCGCGACTACATTGCTGCCATCTCAAACGAACTCTTCTTATCCGTTGCTGCCCATCTGGCAAACCGGGCTGAGGGCCAGATGAAAGAGGACTACACCAACTGGGCTGAGATGGAGTGGGACTGGTTCGAGAAGTCCGGTATAATCAACTCCGACAGCTTAGTTAACGACGGCATCGATCCATCAAGCTGCAAGAACAACGGCAGAACAACCTTCACTTACAACCAAGGCATCGTCCTAGCTGGTCTCTCGGAATTAGCTCGCGCAACAAACAACGGCGATTACATCGAAAAGGCCTACAAGCTTGCGACCGCGTCGACTTCTAAACTCAGTGACGGCAGCGGTATCCTCACCGAGCCTGCTGATTATCCTCTCGACCCCGTCGCCTCGCAGTTCAAAGGCGCATACGTTCGCGGTCTATCAACGCTGTATGAAAACGCACCACAAGAAGGTGTCCAACAATTCTTCATGCGCAATGCGAATGCGGCGAGGAGTCAGCCTAGGGTTGATGGTGGCGTTATCATAGATCGGTGGCAGGGGCCCAGCGACAGTGGCAACCCGAGCACACACGCGAGTGGCATTGACATCCTTGTCGCCGCTGCGCTGGCTGGAGAAGCTTAGGATGACTGGCATGCGCTCCTGATTCTAGTAATGTTTTATACCCCTTTCTGTTTTCATTTTCTCGGTTGTTTGGCGCTGGATCTCGCGGGTTTGTGGTCATCTTGGTCCGAAAAGAGAGTCATTCTGTTTAATGGTAATTACGAATTTAACGACACATCAACATCGATCTCCGAATGATACTATTCATTAACTTACCTGATGTCGTTGTTGGTGGATATGCCGGCCTACATGGACACGGGCCAGATGAAGTAAAGTTTGACCTGCACCACGTGAACGGCACACTCGCTAAGCTTCCAGTGAAACCTCGACCGGGCTCTTCCGGGCATCGCACGACAACCCGCAGGAAAAAAGGCCATACATTCATCTTCACTGACACGCTGCGCGCAGGAGGCGTTCTCTTGCGCGCTCGCTGTCGAGCACGCAATGTTGCGGGGAAGCATCGGCGTGGCCGGCACTTGCAACGAGCGACCCGAGGTCGCGCCCAGACAATAGCATCAACGTTGTTCCCAGCTCCACTCTCCAACACTTACCCGAACGCGTCCAGTACGTCCTCGCCTCACGTAAAATGTTTTACCGAAGTGCCTTAGTCAATACCGCGCAGATGCAAGTCGATAAGGCTACAGCTGCGCACTGTCCTGCTCGAAGATACGCCCCGATCTTTGCACACGTCGATTAGGGCTAGAGGCGGCATGCATGCTGCTTTGTTTGTTGGCCGCTGCAGGTCTTGCTGCTCATGGTAGGGTAGATACGCCCGTGGTTACACCGGTTTGGGAGGGTGTTGTATTGTCAGAGGTGCTGTCATGCCGGGTCTATCTGGCAGATTTGGGATGGGCAGAGAATGCGTGATGTAAGGTTTGCGAGCTTTTTGCCTTGTTCATCTTGTGGGTATCAGGGCTGGAGTGGAAGAGCTTTGTCTTACATATCAGACCTCGTTGTTGGGGGATTCTCTCAATTCTTCACACGTTCTTCGTTTTTATTCATCTACCTCTCGTCATGGGCTACGAAGCGAATAAGTACCGGTCATGGTTGCCAAACTTCCTCAAGAAGTTGACTCAAGATGACGCCACGCCTGATGAGCGAACGTCTCTTCTCCCAGACTCGCAGCATGAGGAATGGTCTACTGGCGAAACACACGAACTCGAGGATGACACTGCATCAAAGTCCCAACTTATCCTCCACGAATTCTGGGTACTGTTCAAAGGGTCACTGCCCGTGGTCGTAGCATACGCGTTGCAAAATTCTCTCCAGACAGTCTCCGTCCTCATCGTCGGACGCCTCTCGCCAGAAGCATTGGCTACCGCTGCCTTCTCGTATATGTTCGCAATGGCTACTGGTTGGCTCGTCGCTCTTGGTGGCACGACGGCGATCGACACGCTGGCTTCTGCCAGTTTTACCGGAAGCAAAAATCGGCATGACCTTGGTATCATCCTCCAGCGCGCATTCGTCGTTCTTCTACTGTTCTACATACCCATCGCTATCGTTTGGTTCTGCTCCGAGCCGCTCTTCAAAGCGCTCGGCCAGGAGGACTATATCGCCAGAGACTCGGCGAGGTTTCTCTCGGTGCTTGCCCCGGGCGGTATTGGCTATGTATACTTTGAGGCGTTGAAGAAGTATATGCAGGCTCAAGGTATGGTTCTTGTTCTGCCGCAATCCCGAAACCCATGCTGACAAGGTTAGAAATCATGAGACCCGGAACATACGTCCTATTGATCACCTCCCCCCTCAGCGCCGGTCTCAACTACCTCTTCGTGTACACTTTCCATATGGGCCTCCTCGGCGCTCCGCTTGCTACCGGCATCGCATACTGGGCATCCTTTCTTTTGCTGCTCGCATATGCTCGCTTCGTCGATGGATGGCAATGCTGGGGCGGCTGGGACCGCAAGTGTCTACAAAACCTTTGGACCTTCTCACGGCTTGCTTTACTCGGAGTTATACATGTCGGCACGGAATGGTGGGCGTTTGAGATTGTTGCGCTCGTTGCAGGAAAGCTCGGCACGATACCACTCGCGGCGCAAAGTGTCATCATGACCACGGACCAAGTCATGAACACCATTCCTTTCGGAGTTGGTGTCGCTACCTCGTCGCGTGTCGGAAACCTCCTCGGCGCCCGCAATGCCAAAGGCGCAGCCAGAGCTGCCAACGTGGCTGCGGTACTTAGCATGCTGCTCGGTGCGCTTGTACTGGCTGTCCTTATGGGAGTCAAAGACTTTTACGCCAAGATCTTCAACGACGACGCGGAGGTCGTCAAGCTCACTGCAAAGGTAATGCCTTATGTTGCGCTTTTCCAAATCGCAGACGGACTCAATGGCAGCTGCGGAGGCGCTCTGAGAGGCATGGGTCGACAGCATATTGGAGCTACGGTCAACATCGTCAGCTACTACTGCGGAGCTCTGCCACTCGGCATTTGGCTTGCTTTCCACGGCTGGGGTCTTGGCGGCTTATGGGTAGGCCAATGCATCGCCCTGTATCTTGTTGGATTTGCAGAATGGGCGATCGTTGCTTGGAGTAACTGGGACTACCAAGTCAAGAAAGCTTTCGAGCGGATGGATTCGGATGACAGGGCGGAGCTGGGCGTGCCTCCAGATGAAGCAGCGCCGGTACACAGATAGTGGCCTCGCATCATTGAGGTCGATCGGACCTCGGAGGTATTAGCAACGCGTCTTACTGTGTAGACGCACGGAATAGAGATAGATAGCTGCCCGGAGCCACCAATGCACGAAGTGTCAAAAATTACTCGATACGTTAAGCGAGACGTTTTTAGTGCCGCCGGTATCTGAACCCTGGCTCCGCGAACGAACCTCACTCCTCATCACATCATCACCTCCGCACAGCTACCCGATCGCTGCGTACCCCACGCCTTGCTTCCTCCTCAATGGCATGGAACCCCGTACTGGAAACGCGTGAGTGAACGATGTATGCAACCGTGCATGCGCTGCACCTCGGCCCATCAATCGACCGCCTAACCTGCCACGGAGATCGCACTTGAAGGATGCATCCGGATCACACAATTCTTATCGAACCAATCCGCGTACCATACAACAGCTACGAAAGACCGTTACGTAGAGGTGTAAAGCTCTAGACTACGTAACAACCTCACCGGAAAGCTAACTTGCATGCATGAGCTAGCGTAACTTTGCTACGCGTCTTGACTCGCTTCAGATAAGGCTGCGATACCCAGAGATCGAGGCTGCTGAATATCCGCGTTACATATCGTCTATGGAGAAGGTTACTGGTCGGATTCCCCGGGTTTTATCACCGTGGCGCCCGTCATTGTACATGGTGCATGGCGGGGTGGGTATCCACATCGATCAGCAACGGCCGATGCATGTCGTTCTCGGTGAAATGAAGTTGCGCAAGAGTACGAGGATGAGGTAGAAGAGCTGGTGCGACCATCACGGTATTCAGATGGTTATTCAAAAGGTAGACATAGTTGACTGCGGAATAGTCCAGCCCAATTCTCATTGCAGCACTTCTTCGGCTCCAAGCGCGAAGCACACAACTTCGAGTTCACAACCTACGTCAACGCAATATCGAGCCCGGTGGCTTCTCCAAGGATCTACTAACCGATTGGAGGCAGTACGGTGCTATGCCTGCAGACGACATCATGGAGCAGGGGTAGCTCCAAAAAAATGTTGTTTACCTAACAGCAGTTTACCTAACGTGAGCTGGTCAAGCAAGTCACTGATAGAGTTGCGCTCGATATCTTCAGCTATTTACTGTGAGCTCTCCGCGGTCCCCAGATCTGTTCATCCATCTCCTCTCCTCCAGTTTCACTCCATCGTTATCCTGAGGCACCAGCAAGATGAGGTTCACTCCCGCGCTTTTGAGCTTCGCGGCTACCGTAGCTGCGCATGGCGATCACGGCCATGACCAAGACCCTTTGAATGGTCCTCACGAGGGACTGTGGTACAACACACTTCCTGGTGATGGCGGCAAACAAGTATGCATCAACAACCTGAGGCGACACCCTACAACAATGACTTACTTTCCTGTAGGCCGACTCCATCTTCTCCGGCATATCCACATTCGGACGCCTGCCATACCACCCATGTCTCTCGAGCAACACGCAGTTCGACATTGCATTCATTGGTGCGCCCTTTGACACTGGCACATCCTACCGCCCAGGTGCTCGCTTCGGGCCCAGCGGTATCAGACAAGGTTCCCGCCGCCTCAATCTCTAGTATGTTTCCTTGAAAGCAGTCGCATGCTTACTTTTACTGTGTCGTGATCCAAAGGCTCACGCAGAATTGGATTTAGTGGTGGCTACAACGTTCCACTCGCGGCGAACCCGTTCAACTCGTGGGCTAAAGTTGTGGACTGCGGTGACATCCCTGTTACTTCGTAAGTTACTTTACGTCTTTACGTGCCTGAGAAGCTGGTGTTAGGATGTGCTAACTCGTTTGCTCGTGTAGGTACGACAACGCGTATGCACTCCAACAGATTGAAGAAGGCCACAACCTTCTGTTGAGCCGCCCACCACACACACATGCCAACAAGCCCGGTCCCTCAAAGACAGGCAAGACACTCCCTCGTCTGATCACCCTCGGAGGAGACCACACCATCACACTCCCTCTTCTCCGTTCCATCAACCGAGAGTACGGACCCATTACCGTCATCCACTTTGACAGCCATCTGTAAGCCACACCTCATCCTTCTTCACTCCCCCATTAACTATTCACTAACACGCACGCAGCGACACCTGGCGCCCCAAAGTCTTCGGCGGCGCCCCCAGCGAACAAGCCAGCATAAACCACGGCACCTACTTCTTCCACGCCGCCCAAGAAGGCCTCCTCGCAAACGACACCAACATCCACGCCGGCATCCGCACGACCCTGTCCGGCCCTTCTGACTACGAAAACGACGGCTACTGCGGTTTCGAAATCGTCGAGGCACGTGAAGTAGACAAGATCGGCACCGATGGCATCATCAAGAAGATCCGCGAGAGGGTCGGCTTGGAGAAGCCCGTGTATCTGAGTATCGATATCGATACGCTGGATCCTGCTTGTACGTTACTAATCCTTGGGAGAGTTGAATTACAGATGAATGGCATAGCTAACGTGTATGAACGCACAGTCGCACCCGCAACCGGCACACCCGAAACCGGCGGCTGGACGACCCGCGAACTCCGCACCATTATCCGCGGTCTCGAAGGCATCAACCTCATCGCCGCCGACATTGTCGAGGTCGCACCCGCTTACGACACCAACGCCGAACTCACCACTATGGCTGCTGCTGTGCGTTTCTATTTCCTTACTCTCCTTGGGTCGATCATGTATATGCTTGTTTGGGGCTTTCGCTGACGATTGGTGTGTGTGCTTTTAGGATACGCTGTATGAGGTTATGACTTTGATGGTCAAGAAGGGGCCGTTGAGCTATATGGGGGCTCCCAAGGAGATCATGGAGTTGTAGATGATTCGATGGTCTTTTGATGACCTGAGGTGGTGTTGGGCCGGGAGTTGTGGGGATGGTGAAGCACGGGCGATATCGGGCGTTGAGCGAGCTCGGGTTCATGCAAGACGAAGAGATGATTGTACCTGCATGGGTCATGTACATGATGGTGATGATAACGATGACGACGAATGATAGTCTCTTACGGCATACTGCACGGTTTTTGTTCCAATGAACTGCGCAATCATCCTAAGCACGTTGCCATGCATGAGTCAAGTGTTAGGTCAAGTCTTGAAGGTACCAAGTTGCGACTGGTAAGAGTTGATTTCCTAATACTACAACGCAACGGCTACTACTACTACTACTACTACTACTACTACTACTACTACTACTACTACTACTACTACTACTACTACTACTACTACTACTACTACTACTACTACTACTACTACTAC